>NC_091436.1:96737489-96911921 GCF_964237555.1 Oryctolagus cuniculus
GGCCACAGCAGAGAGCTGGCCTGGAAGAGGAGCAACCGGGACAGAATCCAGCACCCCAACCGGGACTAGAACCCGGGGTGCCAGTGCCACAGGCGGAGGATTAGCCTAGTGAGCTGCAGCACCGGCCTATTACCACATTTCAAGGAGTAAAGTTGGCTGCCACCTCATTCCTGCCACATAGGTATGGAAATCCAGGTTTTCTCTACTAAATCTGTATTGGTACTGAAACCATGAGGGTTCCTTGCTAGTGATGGGTTAGAGTGGAAGGATTCCCAATAGGACTCCACTGACAACATCAAGCAGATGGGTGACTTTTTTATCTTTAGGGACCAGAGTGAAAGTCCAGGCTCTGTATTTTACTGTAGAGTCATTGTGACATCAAAATTATTTAAGCCCTTATCCACCTTTGACCTCTGCTACACTGTTATTAAGAGCATCTTCAAAGTTTTCAACTTCCCTTGGATTACCATGACATTACTCTCTGAATTTACCTTCATGTCTCTCAAATACTTCCAGAAATTCATAGGAGTCTTTTTATTCTTAACCTTCTACAACCTACTCTGCAGTGTTCGTATAGCTTTTTTTCTGTCTAAATTCCTACCTAGATCAATTTCATTATCATAATTAAACAACCACTTTCTTAAAAGGTAAAGCTTCCAATGGATCTCTAGAGCAGAACTCAACCAACCACTAGAACCATACATTCAGTTGCTCATTGGCACTGTGCGCCTTTTGTTCTATCATAGATACCTGTTCTGCTCCTACACTCACTATTTCAGTAAGTACCAATATTATTTAGCAGGTGTTATAAACAAAAACACTAAGAATTATTGGGCACTCATTTTTTCCCTTTTTAATTTAGTCAGTCTGAGAGTCCTGCTAATTATATATCCCAAACAACTCTACATCATAAAACATCATTTACTCTTCTCTCCAAACTAAAATGCCTTAATTCCACTCCTAATATAATCTTCCATCTAGACTTCTACAATGCAAATTCAAACATATGCATGTATGAACACACTGTATGTAGGTGTATAAACATGAATACCGAGTCATGATATAAGCTCTTCCAGAAAAGCTTCCTGGTCACTCAGATCTTCAAACTACCAAAGAGAAATAAAGCACTCTTTCATTTGCTTTGTCTATACCATGTTAATGCTTCCATCACTGCTTTAATCCTGTATTTGTGTTCCCTATAAGATTATAAACTTCTCACACACAACTGACACTTGGTGAACATTTACCAAAGGAAACGGGTTAACCCACACTTTTGTATTTGTCCAACAAATTACGACCTAGCCTAGGTAGTATTTTTCTAAAGGCTTCAACTATTATAACATGAAAAGGGGCTGGTGCTGTGGTGCATTTGTTAAAGCTGCCATCTGCAATGCAGGTATCCCCAGTGGGTGCTAGTTCATGTCTCAGCAGCTTCACTTCTGCTCCAGCTTCCTGCTAATGCACCTGGTAACACAGTGGAAGATTGCCCAAGGCCCTGGGTCCCTGCACCCACATGGGAGACCGTGGCTTCTAGCTCCTGGCTTTGGCCTGGCCTAGTTCTTGCTGTTGCATTGGCAGTGAACACATTTCTCTGTCTTACCTTCTCTCTCTGTAATTACACCTTTGAAATCAATATATTCTTTAAAAAAAATAACGTGATAAACTACTATCTGTTGCCTTTCTTTTTTAACTTATCATGTGTTTTTCCCACTGCTTGACATGTGTTGTATATCATTTAATTCTCACAACTCTTTCAGATATTATCCTCATTTTCAGACTATGGAAACACAAATAGAGACATATTAAATAACTTCCCCAATGTCACATAGTAAATGGCAGTGATGACACTAAAACTAGGTTTAACTCTAGGAAACAAAGATATGCGCTGTGATAGAATGTTGGACTTTTGCTACAAAATTGGTAGAAAATTGACTTACTTCAAATAAAAGTCTATAATAACATCATTTAAAAATTCTCCTTCACTTAGACAGTGTAGGTCTTCATTAGTAACAGAGATGCCTCCTTTAGCTGGAGGTGGTGGATATACTATCAATCTGTAACAAAACAAAACAAAAAACAAGCAAATAAATCCGAATGTATATCCACCTATGTAGATACAGGTAAATGAAATAACAAATTTAAGAGCATTACAAATGCAAAGGAATTCCCTTACTTTTCTACAGGACCAATAAATATAGTGTGGTTCTCTCCAGTTTCCTCCTCATCATCAAAAAACTGGAATTCCTGCTTGTTTCTAAGTTGTATTTTAGATTCAAAGGACACCTGGTAAGTAAATTAAATGATCAGTTGAGAAAGTTAGTTGAGAAAATTTTCAATAGAACAAGCATAAGGCAAGAATGTTTCTCAATTTAAAAAGGATTAAAAATAGGAATTTAAAAAGTATGCATGTTATTTATAATTAAAAACAAACAGCAGACAAAGCTAGCAGCCACTTTCTTTTTATCTATACCTGGTAGACAATGATACCCTCCCAATTTAGTTACAGTTTTCCAGTATATTATTTCTATAAAATTTTCATTATCCACATTATATTAGATGTTAGTAAGATTCAAAGAAGCTTTTTAAGAAATAAAATGTTTTTTTTTTTTTCTTTCAGTAGAAGTCTACCTATGTTTGATGGCTAGGCAATATGTAACATGTTAAGGGTAGAGGTTCATGGAATACACTTCAATGACCTTCAAAGCCTTATACAGAGCTAAATGAAATGTAGGTCCTCAAAGGGAAGAGCCTTCTGTTGAAATCTGTGTCCATCCTATCTGCCCTTAGGGCTTCTGCTACTCTTTTCTTCCACTGGCATTATTCTTGTAGCTAACTCCGCAAAACAAGGAGAATGATTGTTCCTCCTGCTTTGTTACCAATCCACTGTGAGAATAGCTCTTTTCTGATGAGGCATCAGTAAGAGTACCTTGGATACCATATTTTCTAATTTTATACAGGTTAAAATATTTGTTTCTAATTAATTAAGCCAACAAAATTCAGTTGCTGTAGTTATTTTTGTATTATCTTGTATTATGTAGTTATATTTGTATTATTTAACGTTTATCACACATAATACATGCTACAGCAGTATGATGGCTTCTGGTTCAGGTGGCTTCAGAGTTTCCTAAGTACATAAGTAGTTACTCTAGAACTGGTTATGAATTTAGATAATAAGGACAACTGTATTCTTTAATTCCTAAATATTCAAACTGTATATATGTTACACATAAATGTACAAAAATACATCGAAGACGAAAGCTCCTGCAAACCTAAGACATGAAGTAACAATCAATCTGAATATAGCAGTATATGTATATATGCTGGGAGGTGGGTATAATGAAAAAAAGACGAAATAAAAAGGAGGGCCAGTACTGTGTCTTAGCAGATAAAGCCACCACCTGCAGTGCCAGCATCTCATATGGATGCCAGTTTGAGGCCTCGCTGCTTCACTTCCTATCCAGCTCTCTGCTATGGCCTGGGAAAACAGTGGAAAATGGCCCAAGTCCTTGGGTCCATGCACCCACGTGGGAGACTCGGAAAAAGCTCCTGGCTTCAGATTGGCGCAGCTCCAGCCATTGCAGGGAGAGAAGCAGTGGATGGAAAACCTCTCTCTCTCTCTCTGTCTTTCAAATAAATAAATAAATAAATCTTTAAAACAAAAAGAGGAAAGGAACAATAATGTGGAGAGAAACTAAAAGTGCTTCTGAGATCTGTATCAAGTACTGGTGTGTCACAAGTCATCCACCCACCATTAATAATTTGATGATAAACCACATATAACAAGCAAACAATTCTGAAATGAAATTTTAAAAAATCTAACACCAAAATGAGTGACATTACCAGTAAGACATTTAAAATTTTAAAATTTTAAAAACATAATTACAGTTTTAATTTTGTTTTCTTTTTGCACAGAACTTCCTTTGACACTTTCTTCATAGGTTCTAGTGCAGGCAACAAGTCTACTATTGGCTTCTTCAAAGGGAATTTTTGCAAAAAAATTGGAAACATTATTCTTTACACCAATGTCAGAAATGATACTTTCAAATATCATATTTGCCTGAGGATCAAGGCCATTTTGAAAAATTAAAATTATATATTGCTCTTCCAAATCTGTAAAGAAATAAAATATGACTGTTAAGTCTAAAAGAACAAAATAAGTCAATAAATCATTTTAACAACTAATTATTTCCAAGATCTCGGAAAATCCTGGAATAAATTTACATTTATTTTACATTTGGAATAAAGTGGATATAAAATAAATTCTGGAATGAAGACCTGTGAGTGTTACCTGACAAGGTCACGTATGTTATTAAGAGAAGGGTAGCAAGACATATTACTCTAGCAGCAGCTCAACAACAAGCCTATTCATGGATGCAACTAATGGACTTCAACTAGTAGGATCCAAATCTACTTAGTCTTAAATATATATTGGTTAACATTTTTGTCAACCACAAATAGGAAACTGTCAAGCAAATTGGTGCTCTCTAGGTAATTTTTCTGCAAAACCAGTATTTAGCAATGTGCCAACTTTTACAGCTAATATTTATTCATCATTAAGCTAAAGCAGCAATTACTGCTGAAATGTACTTATTTTATAAACAGTCATGCCATGCCACATGTTAAGAGCTGAAGGGAAACAAGCTTGAGGACCACATCTATTTACTGTAAAGGATGGAGATCCATTCTATGAACTTAAAAACTTCCTATTCAAGTCAATTTTCAAGGATTCCAGATTTATATGGTTGGTTTATACCTAGCATTTCTATCAGTTAAAAAAAATTCATTTTACTCAGATTTCACAGTGATAAACAGTACAGACCTATTGAGGTTTAACTCATCTTGAAAATTTTTCAAATGGGTAAATCTGGGTTTTAGCCCTTCCACTATCTGCGGACTTTTAAGTATCTGTAAAATGCAGGAAATAAGATCTATCTTACAAGTTAGAAGCAATACATCCAAGGCCTGTATCAAAGCAGACTCACATATTAAAATTCAACAGATTATATGTATTGTTATAATCTGTCCTACATAACTTACTTGTTAGTTTATTTATTCCTTTACAGTCATTCCAAACTTTATCCTCCTTATTCATTTGCAGCTGCATGCTCAGCTTTTGATAAACTGCTGGTGTTGCCTGAAGAAACACTACTGGTAATTTCCGGACATTACACCATTCACATTTTGTTAGATCAGAGGTATTTAAAATAATCTCTATAGGATCACTTTCCGGTTCTGGAGGAAAACAAATAGAAATGGAAAGGGATCAATTCTTAAGACAGCAAAATAATGAATGGAGGAAATACAAGTTTGAAGTTAAGCATATTTTGCTATGCTCTGTAAATAGTAAATCTTGTAGGAAATGAAGAAAAATCTTTTGAACTATCTTAAACAAGCTTTTATGTTTTTTTCCAAATGAAAAAGCAGGCTCTAAAAAGTTAGGCTTTAGATGTTACAGTATGAAACCACAAGAAGACATATGCCTTTGTTAAGGAGATTTATGTATAAAATAACTCTTAATAAATTTTACTAATATTACTTAATCTTTTATTCATGCAAAATGCTTTAACATAGGTAACATTTTATTCAGCAAAGATATAAAATAGCTTACCGTCTAGATGTATCTTGATAAAATCTAAACAAAACTAAAAAATAAGATAAATTAGTACTGACTATAGAATTATAAACTGCTATATAAATTATAAATTATATTATTGCTATATAAATTATTATAATTATAAATTAATACATGTACCCTAAATGATCTATCATTTGAACCTTAAGGCTACAGAGAAAGAGAAACTGAGCCATCTTCTATATGCTTAAATATAAACATGTTAAGATGAAGTATCTCTAAAACAATCTCTCAGAAAGCCAAGTTTATCTATTTTATTCAAGCATTCATAACTTTTCTTATATTACTGTTTTATCTCTTTAAACATAGAAAATTTAATATACTATCCTAAGGAACATGAGTATTCCTTACCTAGATTCACTGTTAACACCTTCTGACATCTACTACCTATCAATCTTTCTGTATATTCTCATGTCCCTTTTATTAAACTATCATAAAGCAGGAGCAAATGTATAACATTTCAGTCTCAAATCCTTCATAATTCTTAGAAACAAAGACATTCTCCTATATAACCAGTATATCATTGGCACACTTAAGAAGTCAAGATTATTTCTTCACATAAAGTTCACACTCAAAATTTTCCTAACTGCTCAAAATCGCCCTTTATCCCTGTTTCAACTTTTTCCCACTCCATGATTATGTCAAGGTTATATTAATCTCTGTCTAATACGGGTTAGATCAGAAACCTGCCTCCTACTGTTCTTCATGAAATGCCCTCCTAGAAATCGAAGCTCAATTCTGCAAAACATGTAATGTCCTAGATTTGTTTCTTTGCTTTAAAAATTAGTTTCCATATTTCTAGGAAAAACAGCACATTGAAGATGTGCTGATCCCTCCCACTGTATCACACAAAATGCACATCATGCCTGGTTGTCCTACTATTGAAGCAGCTCAATTACCTGGCTGAAGCAGTTACTGTCATGTTTTTCCATTACAAAGATACATATTTTCCCTTTTCAATTAAAAGTCTGTGGAAAGATACTGGAAAGTTGTGATGACCTTGTTCCTAATCTTTTGCTTAATGGCTTTAGCCAATTATTCCAATGTAGAGAAGATACATTCATTAAGCTTGATGCAAACTGAATTTTGCCTACTTATAGAAGTTAAAAGAACCAAACAAGGAGGCAAGTATGTTGACTTGAATTAAAAAAATAAAGTGGATTAATATAGATGAACACATAAATAAAAAGCTAGTAAAATGTTAATGGTGGAACTTAGCTGTAAAGTATCTGAATGTTCACTGTAAAATTCCTTCGATACTTCATGTTTGAAAATTTTCATCATATAATAAAACAACGTAAGGAAATATAAATTTAGGAATCACTACAACAAATTCAAAGTCTACAAATGTCATTCAATATACCTTCTAAAAACTGCATTTGAATTTAATGATACTGGTTTCACTGGAAAATAAAACATTATCTGGGGACAAGAATGGGTACCTGTGGCTTGGGAAACATTCCACCATATAGAGAAGCTGAAGTTACATAAGTATGCTTTAGAAAAATATGTTAGATGACTCCAAAATTGACAGCAGTGATGACATAAGCAATAATGACAACATAAAGCATCAGCAAAACAAAATTGCTGCATAAGATGAAGCAACTGAAAAATATGCTTAAATATTTATGTCACTTAAAAATTTTGTGTGTAACTAAATTATATACAAACATTACAAGTAGACAGTGGGATATTTCAGTAACACCTCAAAAAGTTTCTGAAATTAAATGGACTAAAAATACTGAATTTTATCTCATAAAAAAGGCTTTTTTTATATGTGGGCATACATGATACTCCTAATCATGTAAGCCATTTTACATTAAAAAAAATTAAAAGGCAAAGATATAATCTTTTATCTGCTGGTTCATGTCCAAATGCCTGCAACAACTAGTTAGTGCTGCAAAAGACTGAGGGAGCCCAGAACTCAATCTGTGTCTCTCTTGTAGGTGACAGGGACAGCCACCATCTGCTGTTTCCACAGTGCTCATGAGCAAGAAGCTAGGACTCAAAGCAGAATCAGGACTCAAACCTAGACAATTTGATATGCATGTGGGTGTCCCAAACAGCATCCTAAAACTGCTGTAACAAATGCACACTCTCATTTTACTTTTTAATAAAAATATTCACTTTTTTTCTTTTTTGAAAGGCAGAGACAGAATTTTCCATTCCTGGTTCACTCTCCATCAGCAAGGCTAGGCCAAGCCAAAGCCAGGAGCTAGTAACTCCACTGGGGTCTCTTACTTGGGTGGCAGGATTCAAGTACTTTGGGTCATCATTGGCTGCCTCCCTCCTGATAGAATTAACTCTACAGCTGGACTGTAGAGCAGAGTAGCTAGAACTCAAACAAGGAACTCTAGGAACTCAAACAAGGAACTCTGGTTCCCAACTGGGGCTTAATCAGCTCTGTTAAAATACCCACCCAGTATTCACTTTTAAATAAAATTGCACTTCAAGACAGTGCCAATTCTATCACTGAGTGAATTTAAAAGATTAAATTTTCCATGATTGAATTTGAGGTTTGGCCTCAATTTATGATCTGTCAAATTAATCATAATTTTGCAAATAAGCCATTTCGTAATAAAACATAAAGAAGTTAACCTCAAGAGAAAGATATCAAATCATCTTTTTAATTACACTAATAAAAATTATCGATTCATTACAATTCAATAAAGAATGTCTTTTGGGAAAACCCACATGCTACAGGAAAGGTTAACACCATATGGCAAATATCCAAGTTACAGTTTTGGCTCAAAAATTTCATTTAGTATTTTAATTTAAAAGATACAGAGTATATCAACACATTTTGCAATACACGTATTATCTTTTATTTTTCAACTAAATTTACAAAGTTAGTTTTACTTCACTATACTGCATAACCTGTAACTTTTCTGGGAAGAAACAATGAAATTTCAAAGTAGTTTTTGACAGGTTTGAGGCTAAATACACCAACTTTCAATTCAATGTCCTGAACACTAGAAAAAAGCTAATCATACTGAAGATGCAAGTAATGGTCTTAATGTCAGAGAAAGTTATAAAACCTATAGAGTACTCCTGGAAATTTCTGAGGTACAAAGTGACATAGGATGATATCTCTCTGAACTGTAAGAAACTAGGAAAATAATCTGTATTAAGAAGTGTTGCAACAAAACATACAAACTCGTGTAGACATTTAAATTCCAAAGTCTTACATTAATGTTTGATGGATTAGGGTTGAGACTATCCAAGTATGTCATCCAGGAAGTGGGCCCAATGAGAGGTCTTTTGGTCACTGGTGACTACCTTTGGAAGGTAAGTTCCTCAAGAAAGGGTTGGTTGTATAATCTCAGCGTGCTTCCTGTCTCTTACTGCTCCCTGGCTTACCAAGTGATCCTCTCGCCACAAGCATTTCACCATCCACTACCCTCTTCAGATGCCAGACAATAGGATCACTTGATCTTGGAAAGTGAACTGCCCACCTCCAAACTATAAGCTGAAATAAACCTTCTTCCTTCTTAAGTGGCTTCTTCAGGTATTTTAGTTAAAGTAACAAAAAGCTAACTAATAAGTTTCATAAATCCCTGAAAACAACAATATATGTTACAATGTTATTGAACAACAAAGGGTAGATACTCCATACATAATTTCATCTAAATTTCTGGGTACTTCAGAAACTGTTAAGTTTTTCAAATCCTGAGAATTTGGGAGTATCTTAATGGAAAAGAAAAATTACTGGTTTCCCATAAAGCTTTCCTCAGCTAAGAAATCAAGTAATGGGGCTAGCGTTGTGGTGTAGCGGGTAAGGCTGCCACCTGCAGTGCTGGCATCTCATATGGGCCCCAGTTTGAGTCCTGATTGCCCCACTTCTGATCCAGCTCTCTGCTACGGCTTGAGAAAGCAGTAGAAGATGGCCCACATCCTTGGGCCCCTGTACTCGCATGGGAGACCGGAAAAAGCTCCTGGCTCCTGGCTTTGGATAGGCCCAGCTCTGATTGCTACAGCCATTTTGGGAGTGAACCAATGGATGGAAGACCTCTCTCCCTCTCCTTCCCTCCCTCCGTCTGTCTGTCTGTGTTTCTCTCTATGCCTCTGCCTCTCTGTAACTCTGTCTTTCAAAATAAACAAATCTTTAAAAAAAAAAACAAGTCCACATCACATTTGCTCTTATAAACTAATCTGTATTTGTAGAATTTTTAAAATCTTACTGTATCATAATTTAAATAATAAAACTACTTTTAAACGTTCATGCTGTGATTTTGTGTCTTGTTAAGAAGACAGGGTTTTTCAAAGAGTTAGAAGCAAAAGGTCAGGGGCACTAAGTTCAAGTATCAAAAGATAAAATCTTACAGAAAATGTATAGTGTTTCAGGAAGATTAACCTACCAACAATGTTTAGAACACATTAGGATGACTTCTGATGACTAAGAAAGCTATTCAAGGAGATTGTATTAAAATTTCAACTGAAAAACACTTGAATTGGTGGTAGTAAAATAGTAAGTAGACAGGACAAGTTTCAGAAAGTCCTTTGGCCATCACGGACACTGAACTAGTCTAAAAAAGTACAATGCCTCTGGGGTGGCCACTACAGTTCAGCAATCTATTTCTAAGGGGCTTAATGCCACAAAAAAATTTTAGCAAATCCTAAAGCACTTGAATTCTCTCTCTCACTATAATTTGTTAATAAACTCTTTTCAACACTAAGCTGGTATGACAATATGCCATAACTTTCAGACATTACACTAAGATAAAATTTTATCCACTTATTTCTGATGGTGAGGCAATACAATTTACTTATTATTATTATTATTTTTTTTTTTTGACAGGCAGAGTGGACAGTGAGAGAGACAGAGAGAAAGGTCCTCCTTTTGCCGTTGGTTCACCCTCCAATGGCCACCGCGGCCGGTGCACTGCGGTCAGCGTACCGCGCTGATCCAATGGCAGGAGCCAGGTGCTTCTCCTGGTCTCCCATGGGGTGCAGGGCCCAAGTACTTGGGCCATCCTCCACTGCACTCCCTGGCCACAGCAGACAGCTGGCCTGGAGGAGGGGCAACTGGGACAGAATCCGGCGCCCCAACCGGGACTAGAACCTGGTGTGCCGCCGCCGCAAAGCAGAGGATTAGCCTAGTGAGCCGCGGCACCGGCCGAGGCAATACAATTTATAGTCTTAAAGAAATCTGAAACCTTGAAATAACTTTTATATTCTATAAACTCACATATTTTAACCTACAAATTTTAAAAAATCACGTATTAGCTATAGAAATAGAGCTTTGAATCTTGTATTTTGTGCAGTAATAAGCTGAAGAATGTACTTACAATTACAGGCTCTATTAGTAGCCGGAAGATTGTTCCTACTCGTATACTTCGACAGTTTAAAATGACACTGTCAAAGGAACTTTGGCAGCTTAAAGATACAGAATTAACTGAAGTTTCTTGAGAAACCACTTTACGGCGTTTTAGAGGTGTATTGATAATAGAATTGCCAAACTGAAAAGGACAAGAAACATTTCACTTAGTAAACAAGGGTGCAAAGTACACATATGGAAACAATCCGATATATAAACTGTAATTATCACAACATAAAAATGATCTTCCTTCAACAATGTTAAATAGAAATTATGGTTTTCATATATAGGTTGAGTATCCCTTATCTGCAATGCTTGGAACCAGAAATGTTTTAGATTTTAGAGTTTTTCACAATATTTGCATTGACTTTGGTGGTTGAGCATTCCTAATCTGAAAAATCAAAATACTCCAAAATCTAAAACTTTTCATATTTCAATGCTAAAAAGTTTTGGATTCTGATGCATTTTGTATTTTAGTTAGGAATTCTCAATCCCTAGTAACTTTATCATTATCATCAGAATAAAAGATGATCTTGGTACAAACTAAGAGAAAAAAAGTTCACTGCATTGAGATAGGCACTATTCTCATTATCCTTCTAGAGACATTTCCATGATCTATGTCATATGAAAAAATACATACCTCCACAAAATATGATCATGATATAGGACTGTTGTACATATATGATTTTGCAAACTTTTCAGGCTTCTTTTCTGACATATTTGCTGTGAATATTTTTCAATATTATTGACAGAATCTTCTAGATTTAAAGTTCTTGAGTTTTTCTAAGCTTTAAAATTATTCCTTCAAATGGGAGATATTTAGCTAATAAAAAGTAAATTTAGGAGCTATTCCAGCTGAATCTATAATAGAGGAACTGAGTCAAGGATTTGGGTGGTTTTTTCCACAGAGCATTACCAGAATGAGCACTAAGGAACCCTGGTGATTCAGTGTATCAATCTGAAAATGGTTTCTCTAAAAATTCCACTTTTTGGGAATCCATTATCCATTTAACTGAATTGTTCTATGCTGGACATTTGAGTTCTTTTCTTATATTCATTTATAGCAAACTATCCCCAATGATCATTTATGCAAAGAAATTCTGATTTGTAACTAGAATTACCGCTCAACTCTCTTTTATAAGTTATACCAACATAAACACCCAATATCCCATTGATCCAAACCCTGACCAAGATGAGACACTATCATACTTTAAATAAATTTTTGACAATGTAAACAGTTAACAAAAGTTCATTTAATTTCATTTTCACTATTTGATTATTACCTTTTTGAGTTCTATTATTTCTTTTAGCTCTTTTTCTGTTGTTTACTTCTATTTCTTTTTTTTTTTTTTTTAAAGAAAAGATGATCTATTTTTAAAGTCCGAGTTATAGAGAAAGAGGGAGAGACAGAGATCTTCCATTTGCTGCATCACTCCCCAGATGGCCTCAGTAGCCAAGGCTGGGACAGAACAAACCTAGGAGCCTCATCCAGGTCTCCCAAACACTTGAGTCATTTTCCATTCCTACCTAGGCCATCAGCAGGGAGCTGAACTGGAAATGGGGCAGTGGGGACACAAACTAGTGCCCATATGGGATGCCAGCACTGCAGGTGATGGCTTTACTTGCTATGCCACAACACCAGCCCCTCTTTCTTGTTTGTTAAGAAATTAGAAATGAAGGATCAACTTATTGACAATGTTACACACTTCACTCCCCATCCCCTTAGTATTAATCTATCAAATTCCATTTATGGTGTACAATGTTCTGCATGTCCCATTTAGTGCAAATAAATTAACCTCTTCATTTACTGTTTTTCTTAGTCCTATTCATGTATTGAAAGGCACTTCCTAACATTAATACAAAAATATTAATCCATATTTTAAAAAGTATCTTTACGGTTACTTTCCCAGTTTTTTATTTCTTTAAGGTTTCTATCTTTTTGCTTAAAGATTGATTATTTTTCTATATATTTGTTTGAAAGGCAGAGTAACAGAGACAAGAGGGAGAGACAGAGAGACATTCTTCATCACTGCTTTACTCCCCAAATGGCTGCAAAGGCCAGGTCTGGGGTAGACTGCAGCCAGTAGCCAGAACCCCATCCTGGTCTACCATATAGGTGATTGGACCCCAAGTACTAGACCATCTTCTGTTCCCTTCCTAATTAAGTTAGCAGAAAGCCTGGTCAGAAGTGGTACAGCTGGGACTTAAAAGAGCACTCTGATATAGGATGCTGGTGGTCACAAGCAGCAGCTGAGCCAGAACACTGGCCCCAAAGTTTCCCCCTTAACAACCAAGTATGTTGTTAAGTATGTCCATATTTTCTCCTATATTTCTATAAAGCCTGACATACACATAGCAAATGTAACTTTTTAATATACAAGTTTTATTGTGATTTTCAGTAAAACCCAGGCACACTATAAGTATTATATAAAATTACCTTCAGGCTTTGTGTATAAGGTATATATAAAATATAAACAAATTTCATGTTTAAACTGAGGTCCCACTCCTAAGGTGTGTCATTTATGTACTTGCAAATATTACAAAATAAATTTTAAAAAGGAAGGAAAAAAATAAAAGAAGAAAAACCTCCTAAATCTGAAATACTTCTGGTTCCGAGCATTTCAAGGTAAGTGATACTGAAACTGTAGCAGACATTTTACTTTCAGTATAGTACTGTTTTTTCTCGTTAAATATTTTTACATTTAAGCCTTCTGTTTAACTGAAATTTATTTTTATACAGGGATCAACGTTCTACCAAATTATTTTCCAACTGATGTTTAAGCTCCACTAAATGAATAATCCATCCTTTTCTCCTATTCACACTGCTAAATTTCCTTCTAAAAACCTTTTTCAACCCAAAAGGAAAACATTAATCTGAACAAATGTCAATAAATCTAAAACTACCTGGTCTTTCATTCTTGCTTTTCTTGGCAATGTAACTGTATTTAATTCTGATTCTGCTGGAATGCTTCTTAGTTCACGCTCTGCTCTGCAGCTATTTTCATTCAGTGCTGCTTCTACTTTTCCAGTGGATGGTGCTGGGGAAGAACATGCTGAATCAGCAGGCTGAGGAGATATGCTCTCTCTTCTGTTAGCCTTATCAATGTCATCATCATCGTCACTGGACAAAATGACTAAAATTATAAAGAAAACTTAAAATAAAATTTGTATTTTACTTCTGTCAGCTGAAAATGTAAATTACCACAGTGGAAAATAAACCAAATTTACTTTGCAGTTCCTCCAGATCTGAGATTAATAAAAATGAAGACACAATCCAGTTTGTCCAATGAAATATAAAATCTGAAAAAGAGTATGACTTGGCATCTTTAAAAAATATTATTAAAATATGAAATTGATTCTGTAGTCCATCAGCAACATTAGCAAGTCACAAGAATTAAATGTTTATCAGTAAGTCTATTTCAGATTTCAAAAAATTTTAAGGTATGAAAATAATCTGCATGCAAACTTTTCACAAAATCGCATGTATTCTAAATGTATATGAAAGTCCATGTGACCAAACAATTTTATCTAAACACAGGAAATCACTGAAATCCATAACTGGTCCATTGAACAATGGACCAATGCCTAATGCTCAATAAGTCTTGGTGAATAAATGAACTTGGGCAAGAAAAGACATTATGAAGGTAATATGCTCCTAAACCTTGTTTTCAATTATCAAAGCTTACCAAATCAATCTCTATAGTATAATTACCCAGAATCACTCACATCACTCTTTAATCAAATCCCAACTCTTTACTCTGGCTTATGAATTTGCATAATATAGTCCCTCCTTATTTGTGGAATTTTCTCCTACTATTCTACTTATCTCTCTTTATGTTCCAGGCACACTACCCAATATTTTTGTCCCTCAAACACCACAAGCTATTCCTCATGGCAAAGCATTTCCCTTAAGACTCTGCATTTTTGTCATCAAATATTAAATATCACTTTTTGACTGACAACCCAGTCTAAATAAGCATACAGTCACTTAACTCAATCACATCAATTGATTCAAATCTGTTGTTCTTTGCTGTGAATGTATACTTGCTCACCTGCCTTTCTCTTTTACAAGTAAACTATAAGAAAGCATGGATACTATCTTATTCACAACATAGCTTCAGAACCCAACATAACTACTAACACAGAAAAAATATTCAAACATCATGTGTGGAAGAATGCATGAACTTGGAGACAATGATCTCTTCTAGTATCTTACACACAAATGCTGAGTTAATACATACTGGGAAATGAACATGTACCAGGAAGAATTATTCCTAGCATCCCCCCATTTAATATTATGCTATCTAGTCTCAAGAAGCAAATGTTGGAGGCAGGGAGATTCCAAGATGGCAGAATAGGGAACAACATAGGCTGGGGATAAACAACAAACAAACAAAAAGTAGGATGTACACTCTCAGGGGAGAATTAGAGAGAAAACCACACTGGAAATTCTATAAAAGGAAGAAGAATGCCATGGACCTGTGTGGAAGGCATGGATGTGCACAAACATGGACAAAACACACAACTGAAGCAGCTGAGAACCACAGTGGGTAGCAACTTGGAAAGAGAGATGAGACTAGACTGCAGCAACCCATGTTGATATAGCCAAAGAGAGAACGTGGCTTGAGTCTGGCATGGAGTCCTAGGGGCTAGTGGTTACCCACAGACTCAGTGGAAGTAAAAGGGAGATGTATATTTCACCCCATCCTCCCCACAATGGGCCCACTGCCCAGCTCAGAGAAGGCTGACCCCATTTTGGGATTGGGCAGCAGCAGTCTTTGTGCATGTGTACAGCAACTGGCCTTTGCAGTACTGAGGCAGTGGCAGGGAGAGAACAACATTTGGCCAGTGGCTCTTATATACACATGTGATCAAGAGATTCTGTGGAGGCCAGCGCCGCGGCTCACTTGGCTAATCCTCCGCCTTCGGCGCTGGCACCCCAGGTTCTAGTCCCAGTTGGGGCACCAGATTCTGTCCCGGTTGCTCCTCTTCCAATCCAGCTCTCTGCTGTGGCCTGGGAAGGCAGTGGAGGATGGCCCAAGTGCTTGGGCCCTGCACCTGCATGGGAGACCAGGAAGAAGCACCTGGCTCCTGCCTTCGGGTCAGTGCACCGGTCATTAGGGGAATGAACCCACGGAAGGAAGACCTTTCTCGCTGTCTGTCTCTGTCTAACTCTGCCTGTCAAAAAAGAGAGAGAGAGAGAGAGAGAGAGAGAGAGAGAGAGAGAGAGATATTCTAGTGCAGGGAAAAATCCGTAGTCCTCATTGACTTTGAGCATGGCTGGGAGTATTTGACAGGGGCTTGGAATCCACAAAGGAGTGTGAGGTGCCCCCAACATCCCAACATACCACAGGCTCTGGGGCTCAAGCTGCCTAGGCAGAACTGGCTTGGGGAACATCTGCTCCTTAGTGGACCAGACAAGCTGGCAGGGTGGAGTGGAACCTCCACACCCAGCAACTGTGGGAGCCTGTGAGCTGAGACTTTGGGGACTCAATGGCTGTATGAAAGGGTGCAGGGTGTAGGAGGGTCTCTGGGTAATCACTGGATATGGTTCCACATGTTCACAGTTCCTTCATTGCCTGGGTGGGTCACTGAAGCAGGAACTGGCTCAGGGTGAGGACTATGTGGATCATCTGTGCAGTTCATATGGTAGTACTGGTGAGTGTTGAACCCACTGGGGACTAACACCGGAGCACTGCTTAGCTTGGAGGAGAAGGGGTAATCATACCAAGAGAGGTGACCATTCCCCCTACTTCTGTTAACAAGCGGTGATCTACCATGACCAACTTGGGTATTACCCTGGATACTCACCCTACCCTGGAGCACTGATCAGAGCTCCCAGGCCACATCCAACACACACCTCAATGAAAGTACACAGTCCACTAAGCCACAGAGGCATAATTCCAAGATAAAAGTCAT
Source organism: Oryctolagus cuniculus (assembly GCF_964237555.1). Lineage (NCBI taxonomy): Eukaryota > Metazoa > Chordata > Mammalia > Lagomorpha > Leporidae > Oryctolagus > Oryctolagus cuniculus. The sequence goes on from NC_091436.1 coordinate 96,754,358, forward strand.
CAGAGAAAAAAAAAATCAACAAGTAACTCCACAAATGCCTAAAAATAAATGTAGAAATTCAAGAAACAAAAGTAAGGAAGACACCATGACCCCCTTAAAAGAACATAAACCATTTCAATATTAGAATGTGAAGATAAGCCGGTGCCGTGGCTCAATAGGCTAATCCCCTGCCTGTGGCACCGGCACACGGGGTTCTAGCCCCAGTTGGGGCGCCGGATTCTGTCCCGGTTGCCCCTCTTCCAGGCTAGCTCTCTGCTGTGGCCAGGGAGTGCAGTGGAGGATGGCCCAAGTGCTTGGGCCCTGCACCCCATGGGAGACCAGGAGAAGCACCTGGCTCCTGGCTTCGGATCAGCGCGGTGCGCTGGCCGCGGCGGCCATTGGAGGGTGAACCAACGGCAAAGGAAGACCTTTCTCTCTGTCTCTCTCACTGTCCACTCTGCCTGTCAAAAAAAAAAAAAAAAAAAAAATGTGAAGATAGAAAGACTAATGAAATGTGGAAACACAATTCAAAAGATTAATCACAGGATTACTCAAAAGCAATCAGAAGGAAATCCAAAAACTAAAAACCATACATGACATGAATGAAAATTTCCCATGAAACTGAGATTTTAAAAATTAATCAAAATGAAATATTAGAAATGAAGAATTCAATAGATCAAATAGAAAATGCGATGGAAGGTCTTAGCAAACTTGGTGAGGCAGAAGAAAGAGTATCTGAGCTAGAAGATAATGTTTGTAGAATGTGGAGGAAACTCTGTAAAACAATGGCAAGGGCAAAGACTTCTGGAAAAGACTCCAGAAGCAGAGGCAATAAAAACCGAAATTGACAAATGGGATTACTTCAAGCTGAAAAGCTTCTGTACTGCAAAAGAAACTCATCAAAGTGAAGAGGCAACCAATAGGGTGGGAGAAAATATCTGCAAACTATGCAATTGATAAAGGGTTGATATCCAGAGTCTACAAAGAGCTTAAGAAATTCAACAATAAAACAAACAATCCAGTTGAGAAATGGGTAAAGGACTTGAACAGGCATTTTTCAAGAGAGGAAATTCAAATGGCCAACAGACACTTGAATGGCTCTCATATAGAAATCAACAAACAACAAATGCTGGAGAGAATTTAGGGGAAAAGGTACCCTAATCCACTGTTGGTGGGAATGTAAACTGGCACAGCCACTGCGGAAGACAGTATGGAGATATCTCAGAAATCTAAATATAGACCTACACTATGATCCAGCCGTCTCACTCCTGGGAATTTACCCAAACCAAAAGAAATCAGCATATGAAAGTTATTTGCAGATCAGTTCACAATAACCAAGATAGAGAATCAACCCAGATATCCATCAACTGCTGACTGGGTCAAGAAATTATGGTATATATACACTATGAAGTACTATTCAGCTGTATCTGGTGAGTTAGCAGATCAAAGTGCTCTCTCTGCCTCTCAATCTCTGTCTTTCTCTCACAAATACACAAGCACCCAGTAGGGTTGTTTACTGTCTTTGAACATTTTTTGTGGGTAAAGCTAGGACACACATAGTTTTATATATGAATAAATACATAAATTCATCCTATGTTCAACACAAATTTAAAGCTATATAATTTTAATTTATTCATTTTTTAAAAAATCTATTTATTTTAAAGCAGAGTGACAGAGGGAGAGAGAAAGAAACAAAGATATTTTCCATCTGCTGGTTCACTTCCCAAATGGCCACAATCGTCAGGGCTGGGCTAGGCCAAAGCCAAGAGCCTAGAATTCCATCTGGGTACCTACATGGATGGCAGGAGGCCCAAGTACTCTCTTCCTTTGCTTTCCCAGGCACATGAGCAGGGAGCTGGATCCAAAGCAGAGCAGCTAGGACTCAAACCAGCACTCCAACATGGGATGCTATCATTGAAGGTGGCTGCTTAGCCCACTGAGCAACAACTCCAGCCCCTCTTATTTTTGTATCCCCTTACTCTAAAAATCAAAAATCTTGAATTCTAGAGACAATAACATAATCACTGATTTGCTTTATCAGTATATGTTTAAACAACAATGCCAACATTAATAAGAACATAATTGAATATACGTAGACTTCTCTGCAATTCTGTTTAACCTCAAAATGTAACACAGTAAGGGTTTTGAGTCTTGGCTCCATTCTTTTTTTTTTTTTTTTTTTTATTTGAGAGGTATAGTTACAGTGAGAGAGATAGACAGAAAGGTCTTCCTTCTATTGGTTCACTCCTCAAATGGCCGCAGTGGCCAGAGCTGTGCCAATCCGAAGCCAGGAGCCAGGTACTTCTTCCTGGTCTCCCATGCGGGTGCAGGGGCCCAAGCACTTGGGCCATCTTCTACTGCTTTCCCAGGCCACAGCAGAGAGCTGGGTTGGAAGAGGAGCAGCCAGGACTAGAACCGGCACCCATATTGTGCCACAGCGCCGGCCCTTGCTCTATTTCTGATCCAAGCATCCTGCTGATGCGCACCCTTGGAAACAACAGGTAATGGCTCAAGTACTTGGGGCCCCTGTCACCCAAGTGGGATATATGGATTAAGTTCCAGGCTTCTGGCTTCTACTTGACCCAGTCCTGGTTGTTGGGTGCATTTAGGAAATGAACCACTGAATTGGAGTTCACTCTCTCTACCTCTTTCTTCCTCTCAAATAAAAAAAATGAACAAAAATTTCTACAGATTTTCACATTAGGGATGTACGGCCACATGGTTTTAATTTACACTGACTTGGAGTATTTTTGTGCTCAAGATACTACCTAAATACACAATTAAGTTTATTTCATTTTGAAATTTATTTTGCTCTTAAAAATTCTTTTGATCCAACTGTTTCTTGATTATATCAATCATTGATATTGACCCTAATGCAAAATCCATAAAAGTGTATTTGGTTAAATCGAGCATCTATCTCTTTAACATTTACACTGCGTTCTCCTTTTCAACAAATTATATTTTTGTCTATTAGTTTTTGGTAATCTATGTTTTTAAAAAAAGTTCATTCATTCACCCATTATGGTAAATACTCCTGTCTGTACATTTTTTTATTCATTTAAATATCTGGAATATCACTCTAGCATTCAATCAATGTTTAACTATTTAAAAAAATAATATTAATATAAGCACTATCAAAGGGAATAAAATACTTACTTGGATCATTTAGGTCTGATGAGCTTGTTTTCCTTTCTTTCAAGCTTGTGATTTTGGGTATTTTTGTCCCAGGTAAAATGATTTTTCCATTAGTCTGTAAATAATTATGTCTACTATCATCACGATTCACAATAATATCAATAGGAACTTTTTCCACATTGTTGCCATAAAACTTCTTAGTTGTTAGTCCTGTGTTTTGTAGCTTCTGTCCTCCAGAATTCTGATGAATTGATGTTCTTAATAATGGTCCAGTAGATTCATTCAAAGTTATAGCTTGTCTGCAAGATTTTTGCAAATCATTACGAAAAAGAATACCACAACTCTGACATTTGGTCTGATTTTCTTTTTCCTTTCCACATTTTGGACAACATTCACGCTGTTCAGAAACCTTAAATTCCAAAAGAACAGAAGAAATAAAAAGATTTTAGCATCAAAGAACCTCCTCAAAAGTCTCAAAATTAAGTCTACCTCTTTCCCCATCATTTGCCACTATGGCTTCTATGAGATCCTGGATAAAGTTCTGTTCCTTGGGATTTACTCTCACAAGCCTGGAAAGAACTTTTTGAAGATCATCTACTCCTGCAGTCAGAAACAGTAAAGCCGCTGCCTACAATGCCAGCATCCCAGTGGGTGCTGGTTAGAGAACGGGTTGCTCCACTTCCAATCCAGCTCCCTGCTGGTGTGCCTGGGAAGGCAGCGAGAGGATGGCCCAAGTGCTTTGGCCCCTGCACCCATGTGGAGATCTTAAAGAAGCTCCTAACTCCTTGTGGCCATATGGGGAGGAAATTGGTGAATGGAAGATCTCTCTGTCTCTTCCTCTCACTGTATAACTCTTTCAGATAAGTAAATAAATCTTAAGAAAAAAAAAGAATCTGAGCAGATAATCAGGCTGGGTATTACCTGGCTTCAATATTTTGTTGTCTATAAAAACACAGGATATATTTAAGTGAAAAAAATTCATGGAAAGCTCCATGTATTTCCTTTTATAAAAATGACACTAAAATAGTGAAAGCACGCCTCCAAATTAAAATACACGAAGAGATATATCCTGAGCTATTAACGGATGTCTTCAATCAGCTAAGAAACACATATTCTGGAATTGTTTACAAGAATTAGTTACAAAATATACATCAGCTGAACTGAATAAGGTATTAAATGCTGCATGACAAAAACTAGAAAGATTTTTATCAATTTTGTGGTCTAAAAGCTAGAATACTGATACTGTTAAATTAGTTTTAGTAAAGTATAAATTTTCATTAAAAACTTACATTAAGCATAATTTCTTTTGGAAACAAAAATTGATTTAAATAATTTTATTCCTTTGGGTCAGCAGAAAACTTTCACATAATATAATAAGTACAAATCATTACCATCTGCAATTTTCTACAAATAAATAATAACCAACTATACTTGGTAAGAAGGAGCCTGTCTCTGATGAGACACCAGTGAGACAATGTCACTGGACCCAGTTACCTGAGCTATCATCTGCTGCTTCCCAGGATTTTCACTGATGGGAAACTGGAATCTAGGAGCAGGAGCCTGGACTCAAACACAGGTTCTCTGATATGTGGTATGGGTATCTTAATTCATAGGTCAAATGTCTACCACACTAAAGATTTTTAATTCTGCATCATGTGTGTGATGCAGCAGTGAAAGATGTTGCTTAGGACACCAACATCCCATACTGCATTGTCTGAATTCAAGTTCTGCTTTGCTTCCAATTGCAGTTTCCTGCTAATGTGCATTCTGGGAGGAAACAAGTGATGGCTCAAGTAGTTGGCTGCCTACCGCCTACAGGGGAGACCTAGACTGAGATCTAGACTTCTGGCTTCAGCCTGGTATAGCCCAGGCTGTTGTGAGCACTGGGGAAGTGAACCAATGGAGGCAAGACCTTGATCGGCCTCTTTGCCTTTCAAATAAAGAAATAAAAAATTTTACTAAGTTTTAATTCTATTAAATTCAAATACCTTGTTTTCTTACAAGTAGTAAATAGTTTGGAATGTCACAGACTACATATGGAAAGAAAAATAACTTGTTCATGAATTGAAAATAACACAGAGACTGGCTACAATTCTTTATCGCTACTTTGAAGAAAATAATAACAACTGGCATAAAAGAATAAATGAAGGAAGATTTATTTTAGGTATTAAAAAAAATTCAGGGGCCAGCTTTGTGGTACAGCAAATTAAGCCGCATTTTGTGACACCAGAATCTCATATGAACATCGGTTTGAGTACTAGTTGCTCCAATACAGCTGAATAAGACAGCAGAAAAAGGTCCAAGTACCACCCACATGGGAGACCAAGATGGATTTCCTGGCACCTGGCTTTGGGCTGGCCTACTACCAGCCATTATAGCCATTTGGGGAGTGAACCAGATGATGGAAGCTCTAACTTTGCCTTTCAAATAAATATTTAAAAAAAAATTTTTGTGGAGAACAATATTGTGTTTCAGAATGATCCTTCACCTCAGCCAGGTAGTGGGGAAAGACAATAATGACTTGAACCAAGCTTAGGCTGGCAAGTGGGAGACTAATCACTGTCAGAGAAGGGAGTTACAAACATGCAAAGTGGGAAAAGCTAAGAAAATAGTCACTGTGTTGTGGTGTTGGACTAGAATTAAGAGTTGTCAAAGTAAACTCAAGGATTTTAACACATACATGTATTAAATATTCATACACATACAGACAAATACAGACACACACACACACACACACACACACACACAAAGACACATATTTCTTAGCTTTGTCCATAGGAGGGCCTAGATACAATGATATCTACTATCAATCAGTGTAACTAGTACCTGAATAACTTCCCTTCGTCCTTGGAAAAATGTTTGACTTTAGTGCTGAAACTGAAAATATCAGTATAGATCATCATGTTATACCAAAAAGTAGGAGGAGGCAAGATGGCAGAATAGGAAGGGAGCACATTGATAGTCCGGGGAGAGACAGTTTAATAAAAGTGGAGATACTGCAGGTTCAAGGAAGAGTACGGGAAGAAACAGCAGAAGAAACTCTTCCGGAACGAGTGATTCACAGTGGACCTGCGTGGAGAGCATGGGAGCCCACAGTTCGGGACACCAGCGGCAGACTCAACACACCAGCGCTGGGAACGCGAGGTGAGCCGAACCTCAATAGCCCGAGACACCGGCAGGCAAGCAGAAAGAGGAGACTAGAGGGAACGACCCCCGGGGGGGGGGGGGGGAGTTCACTGGGCTAACAAGAAGAGAGAGAGAGAGAAAAAAAAAAGTGACTGGTACGGACACGGGTTTCTCTCTCTCCGCTCACCTCTCAAGGGCGAGCAAGACAAAGGGCAGGCGCCATCTTGGACATATGTCATAAGCAGAGCGACCGCAGGTCTGCACCGGCCCTGAGCCTAGCAGAAAAACCTGACTCTGGACGGGGCGAATTAACAGGAGATTAGGACCTAGTAAATTTGTGGTGCTACTGAACTGAGACTGTGAAAAAAGAGACGGTGGGGGAGAGAACTCACGGAATTCACCTGAGTACTCTCCAGAGACGTTACAATTCCGTAACTTTGGCAACCCAGTGGGAGACTGCAGGAGAATTTGAGCCCACTCTGAGGGCAGAACAGATTCCCTGTGTGGTCCTTGGGAAAGAGCTTCTGATCTTTGGCTCCTGTGGGTATATCATTTGCCTGCTAACTACCTCCAACTTCGTTCAGCTGTGTAGAATTACTTCCCTTTTGAATCAAAAAAAAAAAGAGAGAGAGAGAGAGAGGTTTACCACGCCTAACCTGGGAGTGTCACCTTTGGCACACCAAACAGAGCTCTCAGGCCACACCCATCTCAAGCCTCTAAGGCTCCATCAAAAACAGACAGTCCACTTAATCTAGAGTCATAGTATAACAAGAAAAAGCACCACAGTGAAGAAACCAAATATCTCCAATATGCCAAATAACAAACGCAAAAACCAAGGTAATAAAAACAAGGAAGTCACCATGACGCCCCCAAATGAAAAAGACACCCCAATTCAAGATTATGAAGATGATGAGATAGAAGAAATGCAAGAAGCAGATCTCAAAAAATTGATAAGAACATTAAGAAGTTCTCAAAAACAAATTCTTCAACTACAGAAATCCTTAATGGACAAGATAGAAAATCTCTCTTGTGAAAATGAAATATTAAGAAGGAATCAAAATGAAACGAAACAACTAGTACAACAGGAAACTGTGACAGTGATGAGAAATCATAATGAAGAATTCAATAGATCAAATGAAAAACACAATAGAGAGCCTTACAAACAGAATGGATGAAGCAGAAGAGAGAATATCGGACTTAGAAGACAGAGAACAGGAAAGGATACAGTCAGACCAAAGAAAAGAAGAGGAAATTAAAAATATAAAACATATTGTCAGGAATCTTCAGGATACTATTAAAAAACCCAACTTTCGGGTTCTAGGAGTTCCTGAAGGCATGGAGAGGGAGAAAGGATTAGAAGGCCTTTTTAGTGAGATATTAGCAGAAAATTTCCCAGGTTTGGAGAAGGACAGAGACATCCTAGTACAGGAAGCTCACAGAACCCCTAATAAACACGACCAAAAGAGATCCTCACCATGACACGTTGTAATTAAACTCTCCACAGTGAAACATAAAGAAAAGATCCTAAAATGTGCAAGACAGAAACGTCAGATTACTCTCAGAGGATATCCAATCACACTCACAGCTTACTTCTCATCAGAAACCCTACAAGCTAGGAGGGAATGGTGAGGTATAGCCCAGGTACTAAGAGAGAACAACTGCCAGCCCAGAATAGTATATCCTACAAAGCTCTCATTTGTGAATGAAGGTGAAATAAAGACATTTCATAGCAAACAGAAATTGAAAGAATTTGTCGCCACTCGTCCAGCCCTGCAAAAGATGCTTAAAGATGTGTTACACACAGAAACATGGTCATCAATATGAAAGAAGGTAAAGGAAGGAAACCTCACAGCAAAAGATCACAGGGAATTCAAAGCATATATTAGAACTTATCTTTGGCAAATGGCAGGACAAAGTTACCACTTATCATTAGTCACATTGAACGTTAACGACCTCAACTGTCCAGTTAAAAGACACAGATTGGCTGACTGGGTTAAGGAACAAAACCCATCTATTTGCTGCTTACAAGAAACACATCTTTCCAACAAAGATGAATACAGACTAAAAGTGAAAGGCTGGAAAAAGATATACCATGCCAACAGAAATGCAAAAAGAGCGGGTGTAGCCATCTTAATATCGGACGACATAAACTTTACCACAAAAACTGTTAAGAGAGACAAAGAGGGACACTATATAATGATTAAGGGATCAATACAACAAGAAGATATAACAATTATCAATGTATATGCACCTAACTACAGGGCACCAGTTTATCTAAAAAATTTGTTAACGGACTTAAAGGGAGACTTAGACCCCAATACAATAGTACTGGGGGACTTCAATAATCCACTCTCAGAAATAGACAGATCAATAGGACAGATCAACAAGGATACAGTAGATTTAAACGACACTATAGCCCAAATGGATCTAACAGATATATACAGAACTTTCAATCCTACAGCTAAAGATTTTACATTCTTCTCAGCAGTACATGGAACCTTCTCTAGGATTGACCACATACTAGGCCATAAAGCAAGTCTCAGCAAATTCAAAAGAATGAGAATCATACCATGCAGCTTCTCAGACCATAAAGGAATGAAGTTGGAAATTAGCAACTCAGGAATCCCTAGAGCATATGCAAACACATGGAGATTGAACAACATGCTCCTGAATGAACAATGGGTCATAGAAGAAATTAAAAGAGAAATGAAAAATTTTCTGGAAGTAAATGAGGATAACAGCACTACATACCAAAACTTATGGGACGCAGCAAAAGCAGTGTTAAGAGGAAAGTTTATATCAATAGGTGCCTACATCAAGAAATTGGAAAGGCACCAAATAGATGAGCTTTCAATTCACCTCAAGGATCTAGAAAACCTACAGCAAACCAGACCCAAATCTAGTAGGAGAAGAGAAATAATTAAAATCAGAGAACAAAACAACAGGATTGAATCCAAAAAAAAAAAAAAAAAACATTACAAAAAATCAGCCAAGCGAGAAGCTGGTTTTTTGAAAAAATAAACAAAATTGACACATCATTGGCCCAACTAACTAAAAAAAGAAAAGACCCAAATCAATAAAATCAGAGATGAAAAAGGAAATGTAACAACAGACACCACAGAAATAAAAAGAATCATCAGAAATTACTACAAGGACTCGTATGCCAGCAAACAGGGAAATCTATCAGAAATGGATGGATTCCTGGACACATGCAACCTACCTAAATTGAACCAGGAAGACATAGAAAACCTAAACAGACCCATAACTGAGACAGAAATTGAAACAGTAATAAAGGCCCTCCCAACAAAGAAAAGCCCAGGACCAGATGGATTCACTGCTGAATTCTACCAGACATTTAAAGAAGAACTGACTCCAATTCTTCTCAAACTATTCAGAACAATTGAAAAAGAGGGAGTCCTCCCAAATTCTTTCTATGAAGCCAGCATCACCTTAATTCCTAAGCCGGAAAAAGGTGCAGCATTGAAAGAGAATTACAGACCAATATCCCTGATGAACACAGATGCAAAATCCTCAATAAAATTCTGGCCAACAGAATGCAACAACACATCAGAAAGATCATCCACCCAGACCAAGTGGGATTTATCCCTGGTATGCAGGGATGGTTTAATGTGCGCAAAACAATCAATGTGATACACCACATTAACAGACTGCAGAAGAAAAACCATATGATTATCTCAATAGACACCGAGAAAGCATTTGATAAAATACAACACCCGTTCATGATGAAAACTCTAAGCAAACTGGGTTTGGAAGGAACATTCCTCAATACAATCAAAGCAATCTATGAAAAACCCACAGCCAACATCCTATTGAATGGGGAAAAGTTGGAAGCATTTCCACTGAGATCTGGTACCAGACAGGGATGCCCACTCTCACCACTGCTATTCAATATAATTCTGGAAGTTTTAGCCAGAGCTATTAGGCAAGAAAAAGAAATTAAAGGGATACAAATTGGGAAGGAAGAACTCAAACTATCCCTCTTTGCAGATGATATGATTCTTTATTTAGGGGATCCAAAGAACTCTACTAAGAGACTACTGGAACTCATAGAAGATTTTGGCAAAGTAGCAGGGTATAAAATCAATGCACAAAAATCAACAGCCTTTGTATACACAGACAATGCCATGGCTGAGGAAGAACTTCTAAGATCAATCCCATTCACAATAGCTACAAAAACAATCAAATACCTTGGAATAAACTTAACCAAGGACGTTAAAGATCTCTACGATGAAAATTACAAAACCTTAAAGAAAGAAATAGAAGAGGATACCAAGAAATGGAAAAATCTTCCATGCTCATGGATTGGAAGAATCAATATCATCAAAATGTCTATTCTCCCAAAAGCAATTTATACATTCAATGCAATACCAATCAAGATACCGAAGACCTTCTTCTCAGATCTGGAAAAAATGGTGCTGAAATTTATATGGAGACACAGGAGACCTCGAATAGCTAAAGCAATCTTGTACAACAAAAACGAAGCTGGAGGCATCACAATACCAGATTTCAGGACATACTACAGGGCAGTTGTAATCAAAACAGCATGGTACTGGTACAGAAACAGATGGATAGACCAACGGAACAGAATTGAAACACCAGAAATCAATCCAAACATCTACAGCCAACTCATATTTGATCAAGGATCCAAAATCAATCCCTGGAGTAAGGACAGTCTATTCAATAAATGGTGCTGGGAAAATTGGATTTCCACGTGCAGAATCATGAAGCAAGACCCCTATCTTTCACCTTACACAAAAATCCACTCAACATGGATTAAAGACATAAATCTACGACCTGACACCATCAAATTATTAGACAGCATTGGAAAAACCCTGCAAGATATAGGTACCGGCCAGGACTTCTTGGAAAACACCCCAGAAGCACAGGCAGTCAAAGCCAAAATTAACATTTGGGATTGCATCAAATTGAAAAGTTTCTGTACTGCAAAAGAAACAGTCAGGAAAGTGAAGAGACAACCGACAGAATGGGAAAATATATTTGCAAACTATGGAACTGATAAAGGGTTGATAACCAGAATCTACAAAGAAGTAAAGAAACTCCACAACATCAAAACAAACAACCCACTTAAGAGATGGGCCAAGGACCTCAATAGACATTTTTCAAAAGAGGAAATCCAAATGGCCAACAGACACATGAAAAAATGTTCAAGATCACTAGCAACCAGGGAAATGCAAATCAAAACCACAATGAGGTTTCACCCCACCCCAGTTAGAATGGCTCACATTCAGAAATCTACCAACAACAGATGCTGGAGAGGATGTGGGGGAAAAGGGACACTGGAGATTCCTCAGAAACCTGAATATAACCCTACCATTGAACCCAGCCATCCCAATCCTTGGAATTTACCCAATGGAAATTAAATTGGCCAACAAAAAAGCTGTCTGTACATTAATGTTTATTGCAGCTCAATTTACAATAGCTAAGACCTGGAATCAACCCAAATGCCCATCAACAGTAGACTGGATAAAGAAATTATGGAACATGTACTCTATAGAATACTATACAGCAGTCAAAAACAACGAAACCCAGTCATTTGCAACAAGATGGAGGAATTTGGAACACATCACGCTGAGTGAATTAAGCCAGTCCCAAAGGGACAAATATCGTATGTTCTCCCTGACTGGCAACAACTAACTGAGCACCAAAGGGGAAACTTGTTGAAGTGAAATGGACACTGTGAGAAACAGTGACTTGATCAGCTCTTGTCCTGACGGTTGATGTACAATGTAATACTTTATCCATTTTAATATTTTTTTTTTTTGTTCTAGTACCATTGGTTGAACTCTGTAATTAACACACAATTGTTCTTAGGTGTTTAAATTTTAACTGAAAAGTGATCCCTGTTAGGAATTTGGAAAACATTATGTTGAGTGAAATAAGCCAATCCTAATGGGACAAATACCACTTGTTCTCCTTGATAGGTGACAACTAACTGAGCACCAAAAAGGAAACCTGTTAAAGTGAAATGAACACTAGGAGAAACGGTGACTTGATCAGCCCTCACCCTGACTGTTGATAAGCAGCTTAATATGTTATCCCTCTTAGTATTTTTTTTGTTTGTTCTACTTAATATGTTTGGTTGAATACTGTAATCAATACATAATTATTCTTAAGTGCTGAAACTTAACTGAAAAGTGATCGCTGTTAATTATAAGAGTGGGAATAAGAGAGGGAAGAGATGTGCAATTCGGGACATGCTCAAGCTGACTTGCCTCAAACGGTGGAGTTAGAAACATACCAGGGGATTCCAATTCAATCCCATCAAGGTGGCATGTACCAATGCCATCTCACTAGTCCCAGTGATCAATTTCTGTTCACAATTCATCGTAATGAAAGGACTAAGAACCAAAGGGATCACATAAACAAGACTAGTGTCTGCAAATACTGGCTGATAGAATAAAAAAGGGAGAGAATGATCCAACATGGGAAGTGAGATACACAGCAGGCCCATAGAATGGCAGATGTCCTAAACAGCACTCTGGCCTCAGAATCAGCCCTTAAGGCATGCGGATCTGGCTGAAAAACCCATGAGACTATTTCAGGCATGGAAAGCCAAGACACTCTGGGGGGAAAAAAAAAAACCTAAATGAAAGATCTCCATGAGTGAGATCCCAGTGGAAAGAATGGGTCATCAAAGAAGGAGGTACCTTTCTCTGAAGGGAGGAGAGAACTTCCACTTTGACCATGGCCTTGTCTAAATATGATCAGAGTCGGTGAACTCAGGGGGCTTCCATAGCCTTGGCAGCTCATGACAAGAGCTTAGGGTGATTACTGATGCCATAAACAAGAGTGTCAATTTGTTAAGTCAACAACAGGAGTCACTGTGCACTTACTCCTCATGTAGGATCTTTGTCCTTAGTATGCTGTACATTGAGATTTAATGCTATAACTAGTACTCAAACAGTATTTTTCACTTTATGTTTCTGTGTGGGAGCAAACTGTTGAAATCCTTACTTAATGTATGCTAAACTGATCTTCTGTATATAAAGAGAATCAAAAATGAATCTTGATGTGAATGGAAGGGGAGAGGGAGTGGGAAAGGGGAGGGTTGCGGGTTGGAGGGACGTTATGGGGGGGAAGCCATTGTAATCCATATTCTGTACTTTGGAAATTTATATTCATTAAATAAAAGTTAAAAAAAAAAGTGTTCAGGGGGTGGTGCTGTGGCAAAGAAGCTTAAGCCTCCACTTCAGTGTTGGCATCCCACACAGTCACTGGTTCGAGTCTCCATTGCTTTACTTCCTATACAGCTCCCTGCTAACATGCCTGGGAAGGCAGGGAAGATAGCCAAAGTGCTTGGGCCCCTGCACTGATAAGGGAGACCCAGAAGAAGCTCCTGGCTATTGGATTCAGCCTAGCTCAGCCCCAGCTTTTGCAGCCATTTGGGGAGTGAACCAGCAGATGGAAGATGTCTCTCTTTCTCCTTCTCTGTATCTCTGCCTTTTAAATAATAAATAAATCTTAAAAAAATGTTCAAAGAATGATGTGGTTATATCAAAAAGAGATGCCAAACTGAAAGGACATCCATGTTAGTTGACTAAGTCTAGGACAATCAAAATAAGTAATGTGTCAAAATAAGTAATGACAGTTATTTTTGAGTAAAGTATGAATCCATGTTTAAAATATTAATGAATAAGTAAAGTGATAAGAAAAGTTCTGCCTTATAAGTTTTATCAATAAATGAATATAGAAATTCTATTAACTTTACAGTCCAAAACCAGAATATTTTAACTATGGTTCATTGATAGGAGCTTGAACATCACACATCTGATATAATCCAATGAGAAGACTATAGCATCACTTTTGAAGCATTCCTGAAAAATGCATAAATCATGAAAATTAGACACCTAATTTGATTAACAAAGTTGATGGCCAATATTTCTCACAAATATCAAGGTTATGAATGATGGGAAAACTATGAAATTATTCCAGATTAAGAAAGACTATAAAGACTCATGGCAGTTAAATGCAACACCTAATCTTGAATTGGATCCTATACTCATAAAGCACATTATTTTGGTGAAATCTCAATGGTGTTCATGGGCTACATGGTAATTTTGGATCAATGCTAATTTTCTGATTTCAGTAGTTCAACTTTGACTTTAGAGGAAAATGTTCTCTGCAATCTTTTTATTGTTTTGGTTAAGAATTATTTTATTTATTTGAAAGACGGAGTTACAGAGAGAGGTAGAGACACAGAGAGGGAGGTGTTCCATTCTGCTGGTTCACTCCCCAAATTACCAGAACAGCCAGAGCTGTCCAGGAGCCAGGAGCCAGGAGCTTCTTCCAGGTTTCCCACGCAGGTGTAGGGGCTCAAGGACTTGGACCATCTTCTGCTGCTTTCCCAAGCCATTGCAGAGAGATGGATGGAAAGAGGAGCCGCTGGGGCATGAACCGGCACCCATGTGGGATGCTGGCGCTACAGGCTGGGGCTTAAACCCACTGCAACACAGTGCCAGCCTCGTCAATCTTTTTTTTTTTTTTTTTTTTTTTAAAGAAAAGATACTATAATGTATTAAGTGGTAAATGGTTGTCAAACCTGTAACACATTCAAATGTTGTGCACGAACACACGTGTGTGCATGCACACACACACACGTAGGGGCAGGGAATGAAAGAGGGAAGAAAGCACATGGATGGTGGACAACAAAGCAAATATGAAGAACTGGTGAATCTGGGTGAAGATTATCTGGGCTATCCCTTTCTACTAAATTCAACTTTCTGTAAATTTAAAATTATTCCAGGAAATTTCTGGTTGTGAACATTTATTAGGAAATGTGTTGCCAGGGATGCACCGATAATTCCTTGAGAAAAAAAAATTGTTTTTGACAGGTAAAAATAGTCTATTGAAAGCAGAAAAAGTTGCCTAAATAACTTTTCTAAGTCTCTTCTTGTACTATGATGAAAAGATCAACTAGGGGGCAGGCATTTGGTGTAGCAATTAAGACACCGCTTGAGACATCAGCATTACATTCTGGAGTGCCTAGGTTTGAGTTTGGATCAACTACCAATGCTAGTTTCCTAATTCACACATCCTGGCAGGCAACAGGTGATGGATCAAATGGCTAGGTCCCAGCCATCCATTTAGGAGAACCAGACTGAACTCGTAACTCCTGGCTTTGGCCTGGCCCAGTCCCAGCTATTGCTGTGTATCTGGAGAGTACTCTGTCTCTATCTGCCTTTCAAAAAATTAAAATAATGAAAACAAATTGTTAAAAGATCAGCTAGAATTTAATAAGTAGTAAAATCAATACAAATACTATGCGATTAACAACAGAGAGTAATTTCTTTACTTACCTCTAAATGCGTTAAACATTTTTTTGAAGCAGGAGACAGAGGATTAGGTTGATAAGCACTGCAGTGCCGTTTCTGTTGTACTTTCCTCTTAATTTCAGGCTCCACATGTGAGTCAGACTCTTCTGTTTTTTTTGTTACACGTTCTAAAGGAAGGAGAAAAACGTACTGAAATTACATTTTATAATTCCTCATGATCTTTGCCATGAAATAAAAACCTAGTTTATGTTCTCATACATTAAGTTTTAGTATTTTAACTAAAATAGTGTTCCAACATGGACAACATAAGAATAACCAGAACTTTAGCAATAAGCCAGTAGGCATATCCTGGCTACTCTTGTCTATTTTTGATCCTTCAGTAGGGTCTCCACACTGTGAACTACTCCATCAGTGTACCAATATTCTCTTCATCATATTATGGGATATAAAAGTAACGAAAGCATTCCCTTTGCTGAATCAGACATATATTATTCTTCTTTCTCCAAGTTCAGTTGCTCTTTATTGATTAACAATGAGAAAAATACAAATTCAAACATGGTACAACTCTTGAGATAAAGGACCCTAATTCTCAAAGTAATGGATTTTTAAGTTTAAAAATACAAAAGACCATTCTCATTTTCTATGTAAATTTACTAAATTCCATTAAGGATAAAATTGGAATTCCTACATGATTTCCAAAACAGGCCAATTTAAAATTTACCACACTTTGACTTCATCAGCAAAGGTTTGGCTTTACAAGAAGCCAAATATGTTCCCAAAACAAAAGCTAACAAATCTATAAAGCAAAATGCTAAATACTTCAATTTTCCTTTAATATACTTTTGATTTTTAAAAATAAACATATAACAAACATTAATATTTAATATGATATATTACCCTGTCTGAAGAAATTATTTTTCTTAATGTAACCACATGGAGCTTCATTCACTAAATGATTATCACTTTTTCAACCTTTGTACTTCTATTTTCTTGGACTCCAGGTTAGAAATTAAAGTAATCGTGAACTTCTTTTTCACCCCTCCTTCTTCATTTCCAAGGGATTTCTACTTTCCAATAGCTCTTACATTCGCTCATTGCTCTCCAACCCATGCCACTACAATTCAGATGCTTACCTCCTGACTTAACTGACCTCTTACGCTCCAATTTTGTGTTCCCAAGTCCTTCCCCACTACTGCCAAAATGAACCAACACAAAAATGTGACTCTGTCATTCTAACACTTAAAATTTCTCCATGATTCTAGTAGCCATGGAGAAAAATCTCTCATCTCTTGGAAAACAAAAATTCATCCTGACAGTTTAGTCTTACTACTTCCAATCAACCTTAAACTCAAAGAAGTGTATTTCTCTAGGTGCATTTCTCTTTATTTTCTCTTTCACTCTCTTACAAACGCTGTCCTCATCCTAAGCAAAACTTTCTCTACGTAGTAAAAACCCTTCTTTATTAAGAAGTTGCCTCTGTCACAACCTGGGCACCATTTGGCCTAACCCAATTCTGAGTTTCCCTAGCATTTTATCTGTACTTCTATCAGGACTCATTGCACTTTACTGTTACTTATTTGTACTGATGCGCATCTTTATTGTTAGAAAGAGCAGAAAGCATATTTCAGTCATGAATTTTGAATTCTCCCAGCCTCCAGAAACTGTACAAGGTAAGGGGCAGACAAATGTTTAACATTTTGAATCACATAAGAAAAACTATGGCTTATATAAAGATGAAACTACAAGGGTGGGAGAGATGATGTTACTCTATCATCTCCAAAAAAATGGATTAACCTTGCCAGAGAGATTATGATTTCACACGGACCTAGACACTTAAGGACTCTGATATGGCAAGGGAGAACAAGTGAAATATGTTCCTCTCTCCTAGCCCCCAAGATCTACTAACTGATGTACAGACAAAAGCTTCTATCCCAGAGCATTCAGGTAATACTTATTTCTATGCAGGCTAACTTATTTGTTGGCTGATAAAATAAAAAGTTTCTACATTATTTTTTATAAAAGTTTTAATTATTTTTTTAAAGATTTATTTATTTATTTGAAAGGCAGAGTTACAGAGAGGCAGAGAGAGAGAGAGAGAGAGAGAGAGATATCCCATCTGCTGGTTCACTCCCCAAATGGCCACAACTGAGCCGATCTGAAGTCAGGAGCCAGGAACATCCTCCGGGTCTCCCACATGAGTGCTGTGGCTCAAGGACTTGGACCATCTTCCACTGCTTTCCCAGGAACATTAGCAGAGAGCTGGATTGGAAGAGGAGTAGCCTGGACTTGAACCAGCACCAGTATATGATGCTGGCACTGCAGGTGGCAGACTTACCTTAGCCGCTACACCACAGCACTGGGCCCATATTATTTTATTATTGATTTATTTATTTGAAAGTCAGAGAGACAGAGACAGAGAGAGAGATCACTTCCATCTGCTTGTTCACTCTCCAAATGGCTGCAATGGTCAGGATGGGCCAGGCCGAAGCCAGGAGCCAGGAGCTTATTCTGGGTCTCTCATATGGGTTCAAGAGCCTAAGCTCTTGGGTCATCCTCCACTGCTCTCCCAGGCACATTAGCAGGGAGCTGCATCGAAAGTAGAGCAGTGAGGACCTGAATCCCTGCCCATATAGGATGCCAGTGCTGCAGGCAGCTGCTTTACTTGCTATGTCACAGCTCCAGCCCCACAAGCGACTATAAAAAGCTGTAATACGGTACAGAAAGTTAAAAGGGAGCAGACAACATTTTGGAATTCAGGAAACACACAGTTATTTAGAACACACAAGCAAATATCTGCAAAATTTAACTTTCAGTAGAGAAATCTTTTTTTATTATTTTATTTTTTGACAGGCAGAGTGGACAGTGAGAGAGAGACACAGAGAAAGGTTTTCCTTTTCCGTTGGTTCACCCAGCAATGGCCACTGCGGCCGGCGTGCTGTGGCTGGTGCGCCGCACTGATCCAAAGGCAGGAGCCAGGTGCTTCCTCCTGGTCTCTCATGCGGGTGCAGGGCCCAAAGACCTCCACTGCACTCCTGGGCCACAGCAGAAAGCTGGACTGGAAGAGGAGCAACCGGGACAGAATCCGGCGCCCCGACCGGGACTAGAACCCGGTGTGCCGGCACTGCAGGCGGGGGATTAGACTATTGAGCTGCAGCGCCAGTCCTCAGTAGAGAAATCTTAAAACATGCTCCCCCACAAAAGTTCTTTTGTCCTCACTAAATTCTGTAATGCATCCAAAGAAAAGCTTTTTCTTATAAGCATATTTTACTAATCTTTTTAAGCCACACAGTATCTCTGGACATGATTTTGCTCATGTGCCAGATCTTTCTTAGAGACAGATAGTTTTAGTTTAAAGATTATTTATTTGAAGGGTAGAGTCACAGAGAGAGACAATGCGGGAGAGGGAGAGGGGGAGGGGAAGGGGGAGGGGGAGGGGGAGGGGGGGGAGGGGGAGGGGGAGAGTGAGTTGGTTCTTCCATTTGTTGGTTTACTCCACAAATGGCTGCAGAGACCAGGGCTGGGCCAGGCAGAAGTCAGGAGCCAGGAACTCCATCCAGGTCTCCTACATGGATGGTAGGGGCCCAACTACTCAGGCCATTTTTGGCTGCTTTTCTAGGCACATCAACAGGGAGCTGGATCAGAAGGGAAACAGACAGAACTCCAACAGGCACTTGGATATGGGATACCAGAGTCCCAAGGGGCAGTTTAAATCCGCTATACCACAACACTGTCCCAGGACAGTGTTATATTTTAAATACCAGTATTATATTTTTTCTCCACCACAGAAATTTCATCATGTAAACGTCACATTTTTTCTGCCTGTCATCATAGCTAAGAACAAAAGGGGAAACAAATGGTCTAAGCTTTGAAATAATAAAGAATTTTTATTGGGGCCATTGCTGTGGCACAGGAGATTAAATCACTGACTGCAGTGCTGGCATCCTATATGGGCACCCATTTGAATCCTAGCTGCTCCACTTCCTTCCAACTCCTTGCTGGTGCACCTGGGAAAGCAGCAGAAGACAGCTCAAGTGGCCGGGCCCCTGCACCCATGTGGGAGACCTGGATGAAGTTCCTGGCTCCTGGCTCCTACCTGGCTTAGTCCCGGCCAATGTGACTATTTGAGGAGTGAAGCAGTGAAAGGAAGATCTCTGTCTCTTCTTACTCACTCTGTAACTCTGCCTTTCAACTAAATAAATAAATCTTAAAAAAATAATTTTTGTTAACATAGTAATAGGCAGAGAAAATAATGTCTTAGTGAGATTAAGAATGAAATTAAAGTCTTATTTCTATTTCAAGGTTACAAAGTTCTGAAAAGAAAGAGAAAAAGCAAGGAATGGCATAATTAGGAAATCTGGGGGAAAAAAGAACAATGTAATGTGGAAGTATGACAAATGATTAACAGTGTTACAGGAAATCCCAGATCTATAAGATGACAACAAATAAGCATAAAAATGTTAGTATCAAGATTAAGAAATTCCTTTAGAGGCTGGTGCCCTGGCTCACTAGGCTAATCCTCCAACTGTGGCGCTGGCACCTGGGTTCTAGTCTCAGTTGGGGCGCCGGTTCTGTTCCGGTTGCTCCTCTTCCTGTACAGCTCTCTGCTGTGGCCTGGGAAGGCAGTGGAGGATGGCCCAAATCCTTGAGCCCTGCACCCACATGGGAGACCAGGAAGAAGCACCCAGCTCCTGGCTTCAGATTGGCGCAGTGCGCCAGCTGTAGCAGCCATTTGGTGGGTGAACCAACGGAAGGAAGACCTTTATCTCTCTCTAACTCTGCTGTCAAAAAAAAAAAAAAAAAAAAAAAGAAAAGAAAAGAAAAAAAAAAAGAAAACAAATTCCTTTAGGATTCTACTTTCTAAACAAAGAAGGGAAAAAATTTGAGATTGTGATGATTCAAGCAAAAGTTAACAACTCTCAAATTACAGTAAGAACCATAAAATGGCAAGAGAGTTAATAAGACTTTACTAGTCCAGGTTTGCAAATTCTTAACAAGTGGCTCACAGAAGTTTTACTAACTCACTGATCACTGAAGTGATATTTATGAAGCCATGATGTAACTTTCAAACTCAAAAGATTACTCCAGGGATGTACTTCAGATGAAACCCATGTGACGTCCTTGCTTTCACTGAACCCCCCCCCCCCAATTTTTTGGTAAAATTTTATTTATTTATTTGAGGGAGAGGGAGGGAGAGACAGAGACAAAGGTCTTCCATCTGCTGGTTCACTCCCCAAATGGCCAAAAGGGCCAGAGCTGGGCCAATCTGAAGCCAAGAGCCAGGTCTCCCATGTGAGTGCAGCGGCCCAAGCTCTTGGGCCATCTTCTACCACTTTCCCAGACCACAGCAGAGACTGGAGAGGAAGAGGAACAGCCGAGACATGAACCGGCGCCCATATGGGATGCCAGTGCGCAGGCAGAGGCTTAGCCTACTATGTATGCCAGCATCAGCCCCTAAACCTCTCTCTTTCAGGGAGAAGAAAACATAGCTCAATGTCTTTAAAATTTACTATACCTTATTTAAAGGCATGCAAAACGGGCAAGAATCTGAAAGATATTATATATGAACAGTGATCCACAGGTCAAAAAAACAGGAAAAGCTTAAAAACAAAATTTAAAAAATATCTTTCATAAAACTAATGTTCATAGGACTTTATTTATAATTGAAAAAAAAAAAAAAGCCAAAAAGAACCCAGTCATTCATCAAAAATACATAGAAACAAACTGGTTTATCAAAACAATGGAATTCTAAACATATACACTTTTCAAATTTATGAATTGTAGACTGAAAATTTATGCATTACGTTAAACACATTATTTTACTTCAAAAGACAAATTGTAAACAAACATTGAACTCTAATTATAGCTTTTCTTCTGAAATGAGGAGTAAAAGTGTTTTAGGTATTTGTAATTTGGTCTGAAATGTATCACTGGGGCCAGCATTGTGCAGGTGAAGCAAGGTCAAGTCCTGGCTGCTCCACTTCCAATCCAGCTCCCTGCTAATGGTCTGGGAAAGCAGCGAAAGATGGCTTAAGTGCTTGGGCCCCTGTACCCACAGGGGAGACCTGGAAGTAGCTCCTGGCATCAGCCTGGTCCAGCCCCAGTCATTGAGGCCGTTTGGGCAAGTTACCAGTGCATCGAAGTCCTTTCTCTCTTTGTCTCTCCCTCTGTCTCTCTGTAACTCTGCCTTTCAAATAAATGAAATAAAACTTGGGGCCGGCGCTGTGGCACAGTGGATTATCGCCCTGGCCTGAAGCACCGGCATCCCATATGGGCGCCAGTTCGAGACCCTGCTGCTCCACTTCTGATCCAGCTCTCTGCTATGACTTGGGAAAGCGGTAGAGGATGGCCCAAATCCTTGGGCCCCTGCACCTGCGTGGGAGACCTGGAAGAAGCTCCTGGCTTCAGATTGGCACAGCTCCGGCCGTTGCAGCCAGTTGGGGAGTGAACGATCAGATGGAAGACCTCTCTCTCTCTGCCTCTCCTCTGTGTAACTCTTTCAAATAAATAAATAAATCTAAAATAAAATAAAACGTTTTAAAATAAATTAAAAAATGCATCACAAGGATGAATTCATATATAAAGGGAAGAGCAGACACACGATAATGCAAATATAAATGTGTTCACCGTAGAATATATATGGTGTTCACTGTAAAATTCTTTCAACTTTTCTGTATATTTAACAATTTTCATAACAGCAGTTAGGAATAGGGTGAGGCAAGGGAGGGCCTTAACTTTTCTTTCCCCCAGATTTACATAAAAATTTTCATATAAACTGCACACCAACATTATACACTTACAGAAAAATATAAACAGGACATTACAAATGTGGACAGCAATAACATAGTAAATACCATTCATTTCATCTGTCAGAGAATGAACTGACTTTAAGAAGATAAACTGTATGTTGGATTCCATCCATTCTGAAGGATATCTAAACATATGCTACTATCAGCATAAACATGTGGATGAAATATTTTGGATAAAAACCTAACAGTGGGCAATTTATTTGGATATTTGTCAGGAAGTTCTATTATTAGTATGAAAGTATTATTTGCAAAAGGCATCCCACTGTATGATATTGTTTTCATATGATGTAAACTGACACTCACAAGTGGGTCCTCTTGAAATCTTCTCACATGAGCCTCCTCCAGGCCAAGGCTGACATGTTCCCTAGCTGCCTGGTGGTTATTCCAAACGGAGGGCCTTACTTGTTTTGAGAGTTTAGTTGAGATATTACTAACATGCTGCAAAATATATACCCAGAAAACAGTGACAGAACAAAAACAGCTTGGAAGGGTGGCGTGTGACAACAGATGAAGCTGCCATTTGCAACACAGCATACCCTATCAAAATAACAGTTCAAGTCCTGGCTACTCTAACTTCCTGCTAATGCACCTAGGAATACAGCAAATAGCAGCCTAAATATTTGGATTCCTGCCATCACATAGGGACCTGGAGATCTGGACGGAATTTCAGTTCCTGACTTTGCTCTGGCCCAGTCCTGGCTATTGCAGGCATTTGGGGAGTGAATGAGTAGATGAATGATCTGTCACTTTGCCTCTTAAAAACAAAACAAACAATAAATAAACCTTTAAAAAGCCTAGTAAAATGTAAACACTGCATTAAAAAAAAAAAAAAAAACTATATTCTTTGGGTGCTGGCATCATGATGTAGTGGATAAACCTGCCACCTGTGATGCTGGAATCCCATATGGGTACCAGTTAGTGTTGCAGCTGCTCCACTTCCTATCCAGTTAACTCCCTATTAATGACCTGGGAAAAGCAGCAGAAACTGGCCCAAGTGTTTGGGTACTTGCCACCCGTGTGTGAGATCTGGATGAAACTCCTGGCTTTGGCCTGTCCAGTGCTGGCCATTGTGATCATCTGGGGAGTGAACCAGTGGATGGAAGATCTCTGTCTCTCCTCTCTCTGAAACTCTTTCAAATAAATAAATCTTTTTCTTAAAAAATAAAAAAAGTTATATTCCAGTTATATATTTGTTTGCCATTTTTTTTTTTGACAGGCAGAGTTAGTCAGTGAGAGAGAGAGAGAGACAGAGAGACAGAGAGAAAGGTCTTCCTTTTTCCATTGGTTCACCCCCACAAGTGGCTGCTACGGCCGGCGCGCTACGCCGATCCGTAGCCAGGAGCCAGGTGCTTCCTCCTGGACTCCCATGTGGGTGCAGGGCCCAAGGACCTGGGCCATCCTCCACTGCACTCCTGGGCCACAGCAGAGAGCTGGACTGGAAGAGGAGCAACCGGGACAGGGCCAATGCCCCGAACGGGACTAGAACCCGGGGTGCTGGCGCCGCAGGTGGAGGATTAGCCAAGTGAGCCGTGGCACCAGCCAAAAGTGGTTTTTAAAGAGGTAGTAATGACAGTTACTTCATTTCATATTTAAAATTTCATTCTAAAATTCATATTTATATTAAATTTCATGTTATTGTTTCATTTTACATTAAAAATCAGCCATAGTAGCTATTATAGAGCAAATTATCTTTCTAGGTTTTTTTCTCTTTTGAGAGATTATAAAAAATAAACGGCACCATGGCTCACTAGGCTAATCCTCAGCCTGTGGTGCCGGCACCCCGGGTTCTAGTCCCGGTCGGGGCGCCGGATTCTGTCCCAGTTGCTCCTCTTCCAGTCCAGCTCTCTGCTGTGGCCCAGGAAGGCAGTGGAGGATGGCCCAAGAGCTTGGGCCCTGCACCCGCATGGGAGACAGGGAGGAAGCACCCGGCTCCTGGTTTCAGATTGGTGTAGCACCGGCCGTGGCAGCCATTAGGGGAGTGAACCAATGGAAGGAAGACCTTTCTCTCTGTCTCTCTCTCACTGTCTATAACTCTCTCTGTATCTCTCTCTAACTCTGCCTGGCAAAAAAAAAAAAAAAAAAAAAAAAAAAAAAAAAAAAACAAAACAAACAAAAAAACAAAATACAAAAACACTTTTGGGCTGGGCACAGGGTCTAGTGGTTTAAGATGCCAGTGGAGATGTGCACTGTGGTATAATATGTTAAGTCACAGTTTGAGATACCTGAATTCCAAATTAGAGTGCTGGTTTAAGCTCCAGCTACTCTGCTTCTGATCCACCTTCCTGCTAATGTGCCACAGAGGCAACAAACAATGGCCCAGATACCTTGTTCTTGTCACCTACTTGGTAGACCTGGACAGAGTCCCTGGCTCCTGGCCTGCCCAGGTTGTTGCATACATTTGGGGAGTGACCTGTAGATGGAAATCTCCCTCTGTCCTTCAAAATAAACACACTCTAAAAAATGAGATTTCTTCATTCCATATTGGAGAATCTAAGTTTGAGAACTGGCTCCATCTCCTGATTCCAGCTTTCTGTTAATACAGGCCCTGTGAGGCAGTGGGTCACTGCCATGCATCTGGGAGACCTGGACTAGGAATCAGCTCCTGGTTTTGGCCTGGACAGCCGTGGCCATTACAAGCATTTGGGGAGTGAATCAGCAGATTGAGTGTTCTCTATCTCTGTGTCTCTCAAAAAAACAAAAAAAAACAAAAAAAAAAAAACAAAAAAAAAAACAAAAAAAAAACAGCTTTGCTCATCTACTATACTTTTGGCCTACAGAATTCAGTAAAAGCTTCTTTAGCATGTTAACCTGCTTTTGTGCTTCATCTCTAGCTCTGGTCTATCCTATTCTCCAATCAAAGACATCAGTCATTCAATACAAGAGTCAACAATTATACCTTTGTACTCTCATAAGCTGCAAAGCCTTTTCTCCCTTACTGGGTCTGCTAAACTCCAATTAGTAAAAAATTAGCTTTACTCACTTCTTTTGGTGAGGATTTAATTTAAAGTCCAGGAAGAGTGATCACTGATTTATGAAGCTACAATATTTTATATCATTTTGTATTGGTTTCTATACAGTACTTTCCTACTACACAGCAATGTGTTTACACGTTTTTACAGCCTCTAGCCTTTGACCTTCCTAAGAACAGTCACTGTCATGGTAGGCAAGCTGGAATAAATAAACCATACCTAACTTTCTGATATCAGTGAAAACTTAAAATACACTTACAATGTAAGCTTGTTAAAAAAGGACCTGACATTCTAAAAACAGGAGGAAAAATATGGTTGAAACTGATTTCTCAAATTATTAAATATTTTAATATATATTCCTGAACAATCACTCAAATATAATAAAAGGAAATAAAGTTTAAAAATAAAAAGTTATGTGCTGTTAAAAATAAATTTAAATAAAAATAAACCTAGAAGCACTTTTTAAAAGAAGGTGAATATTTTCCGAATTCATCTAGGGTAGGAAAATATTTTCTAATACAGTCTTAAAGAAGTAAAGCTAACTTAGATACATCTGACTAAATCAAAACAGTATCTGAACATTAGAAAAAGCTAAAAGAATAAAATAAATTTAAAAATCATAGAGTGGAAAGATCTTGATCAGAAATGACAGAGTTGCTATATTCAACTTGTAATAAGCTATAATTGCTCTCGGCTTTGGATTGGCTCAGCTCTGGTTGTTTTGGCCGTTTGGAGAGTAAACCAGCAGATAGAGGACTTCTCTCTCTGTCTCCCTCTCTCTGTGTGACACTGCCTCTCAAATAAATAAGTAGATCTTTGGGAAAATAAACTGTCATTGAACATGTTTCACCAGTTAAAAAAGAAATGTGGAAAAAAATCAAAACACATGTTGACCAATTTATCAAATACTCTAAAAGAAGGATATCAACTAATGTTGCTGCAAAGCAGAAAAAATAGGCATACTCCATATTGTTTGTTAGAAGCGAACGCCCATTTACACAATGCATTTTGCAGTTGACATATCAAGTCTTAAAAACGTGCATAATCTTTGTCCCTGAAATTCATTTTTAGGAATTTAGTAGTTTAAGGAAATACAAACACAACACTAATGTACTAGTATAAGTCTCAAAACACTAAAAATAAATTATGACATAAAAATGTTATTAATGAGCACTACACACTCATTAATAAATGAGTACAGGGATTTGGTTATATGGACTTACAAGCATGTCCTCAATAGATAAAAGTCTTTTGATTGTTAAACATGCTTTAATTGTGTTTTCTATCCTGGATTTCCTGATATTCCATTATCTTTTAATGAGAGCACAGAAATCAGGTAATACAATAATATGGTAGCACGGTAGGTTTAGCTGCCACTGTGATGCCAGCATCTCACATGAGAGTGCCAGTTTGAGCCACGGCTACTCTGCTGTCTGGAAAGGCAGCAGAAAATGGCCCAAGTGCTTGCATCCTTGCTACCCACATGAGAGACTCAAATGGCCTCCTGGCCTGGCTTCGGATCAGCGCAGCGCGCCGGCCATAGCAGCCATTTGTGGGGTGAAGCAACAGAAAGGAAGACCTTTCTCTGTCAAAAAAATAAAAAAAATAAAAAGGGTTCCTGGCTGAGCCTGCCTCAGACCTGGCTACTGTGACCACGAACTAGAATAGAAGATCACTCTCTCATCTGTCACTACTTCTCTGCTTTTCAAATAAATATATAAATGAATCTTAAAAAAAAAAAAAAAAGGAAAAAGAAACAAGTTATAGAAAAGTATACAGGGACTGGTGCTGTGGCACAGTAGGTTAATCCTCCACCTGGGGCACCAGCATCCCATATAGGCGCCAGTTCCAATCCTGGCTACTTCTCTTCCGATCCAGCTCTCTGCTATGGAATGGGAAAACAGTAGAAGATGGCCCAAGTCCTTGGGACCTTGCATCTGCATGGTAGACCCAGAAGAAGCTCATGGCTGCTGTCCTCGGATCAGCTCATCTCTGGCCGCTGTGGCCATTTGGGGAGTGAACCAACAGATAGAAGACCTTTCTCTCTGTCTCTCCTTCTCACTGTCTTGTAACTCTTATCTCTCATATAAATGAATAAAATCTTAAAAAAAAAAAGAACAGTATATAAAGCATGAATACACACACACAAAAATGGGGATATAGTCATCCTTTGGTAGGTTTGTGGGGGGAAAAGATTCTAGGATCCCTTCTGCATTCATCAAAAATTTGTGGATGTGCAAGTTACTTATATAAAATGGGATAGTTTTTGTATATAATCAATATACTTCCTGCTATTTACTTTTAAGTCATTCCCATCTAGATGGCTTATAATACACCTAACACAATGTAAGTGCTATGTAAATAGTTGTTATACTATATATGTTAGGGAATAATAAAAAAAATTAGTTTGTACTTGTCCAGTATAGACGCAGTATTTTTCCCAAATATTTTTGGTCTGTACTGGTTTAATTCCCTCACATGAAACCACCAACACTAAGTGCCAACCATATGAGGTACTTCCACAAGTTTGTGGAAAAAGAAAATTGGAAGAAAAGTTTAGGAAGAGAGAGCTTTGCCTAGCAGTTGAGACACTTGCATCAGTGCTAGGTAAAGCTGCCACCTGTGTAGCTGGCATCCATCTGGGTGCCTGTTTTTGGAGTCCCACCTGTTACACTTTCTATGCAGCTCCCTGCTAATGCATCTGGGAAAGTAGCAGATGGACCATGAACTTGGGCCCCTGCCACCCAAGTGAAAGACCTGGAAGAAGCTCCTGGCTCTGGCTTCCCCCAGTCCTAGCTGTTGTGGCCATTTGGAGAGTGAACCAGTGGATGGAAGATTCTCTGTTTCTTCCCCTCTCTAACCCTACCTTTCAAAATAAACAAATCTTTAAAAAAAATAAAAAACCACCTGCATCTCACATTTAGAGTACCTGAATTCTACACCCAGCTCAGTCTCCTGATTCCAGCTTCCTGTTAATGCAGATGCTAGTGGTGTTGGCTCAAGTATTTGGGTTCCTGTCAGGGATGTCTGGATTGAGTTGCTGGCTCCTGGCTTCTGTACTGTCCATTCTGGGCATTTGGGGAGAAAATCAGTGAATGAGAGCTCTGTGTCTCTCTACCCTTCAAGTGGGTAAATTTTTTCTTAAAATATAACCTTATTTTGGCACAAAAAAGTTTTGAAATACATGCATAGCTTTTTCATGATACACAGCTTCCATGAATGGGTTGAACACATCTTTAAATTCCTTTCCCCATACTCTCTGAAGTTATACAATTGTTATTCTGCAGGTGTAGAAAAATTTAAAAAGAAAAAATGAAACAGCACTAGTGATCCAACTAAAACTTTTACTTTATGGGTTTACAAGCTTTAATCTTACCCAAAAAAACCTATTTATCAATGCTAGTAGGTGCTGATATGACTATAAAGTAAAATTAGGCCGGCGCCGCGGCTCACTAGGCTAATCCTCTGCCTTGTGGCGCCGGCACACCGGGTTCTAGTCCCGGTCAGGGCGCCGGATTCTGTCCCGGTTGCCCCTCTTCCAAGCCAGCTCTCTGCTGTGGCCCGGGAGGGCAGTGGAGGATGGCCCAAGTGCTTGGGCCCTGCACCCCATGGGAGACCAGGAGAAGCACCTGGCTCCTGCCATCGGATCAGCGCGGTGCGCCGGCCACAGTGCGCCAGCTGTGGCGGCCCTTGGAGGGTGAACCAACAGCAAAGGAAGACCTTTCTCTCTGTCTCTCTCTCTCACTGTCCACTCTGCCTGTCAAAAAATAAAGAAAATAAAAAAAAATTAAAAAATAAGTAAAGTAAAAATAATAAATAAATTCAAGATAAAGGAGGGGTGGACATAAAGAATAATAGAAAAAAATTAACTTTAAGTGTTATACCTGTAACTAGTAATTCTGGGATAAAAAAATCTACAAAGGAAGTTTTAAAAGAAAATAAAACCTTTGTGCAACAATTTATGCAGTATTATTATAGTATTGATAATCATCCTACACCTAAACATATATATACCTACCTAATACAAAACAATCTGGAAACCAAGTTTATAAGTCAAATACACCAGTGTCCCTCTCCTGAAATTTTAAGTTTTTTAACTATAAATACATAAATATAATCAAATAAAGAAAGAAATGGATATACTATAGTTTTTCCCTACTGGAGAATTAAAATTGGTAATTGAAGAAAACAGAAAATCACCACCAAATATCAAGCAATAATAGCTGCCAGCAAGATACACCAACGAATGCCAAAATCAGAGAGTGAAAGTCTGAAAATAAACGGGATATTTTTTGGTCTTGGTGTTTCTTCCAAGATCCTTTTTAAGTACCAAGGAGAAAACAGTAATTTTGCAGTGAAGAAACCCAGCAGAACTCCCTTAACCAAGTAATCCTGGTTAACACCGCCAGAAATAAGATACATCAACACTGGGCAACCCCTGATTAACAAACATCATCAAACCTAATTGTGAGATATTATACAAAGCAACTGACTAGTAATCTTCAAAACTGTCAAGGAAACGGAAAATATGACAGTGTGGGATCCCAGACCAGAAAAGGACATTAACAAAAAACTGAGAATTTGAACAAGGTCTATAGCTTAGTTAAGAATCTTATACCAATGTTTTAAAATTCCAGTTGGAATATCAATATCTCATATTGAAATTCTGGGTCTTGATTCTATTCCCCAACCTATCTTCTTCCCAGGGTGAGCAGCAGGCAATTGCTCCAGTAGTTGGGTCTCTGCCACCCACATGATAGACCCAGACTAACTTCCTGGCTTGCAGCTTTGACCTGGCCCAGCATGAGCCGCTGCTGACATTTGAGAGTGAAGCAGTAGATGAGAGATTTCTATCTTGCTGCCTTTCAAATAAATGAATAATAATTTTAATGAAATATACTATGACTAGAAATATGTTAACATTAGGTGAATCTGGGCAAAAGAAAAATAGGCACTTTTCTGTACTAGTTTTGTAGCTTTTCTCTAAGTCTAAAAGTAACTTCAAAATAAAAAGCAACAACAAAAGACATTATTCTTATCTACTTAATGTTGTTGAACAAAATTTAAAAATTAAATGTAACAAGGAGTTGGAACTGTGGCATTTATAGGTTGAGCCACTGCCTGCGACATTAGGCACCAGTTTGAGCCCTGGCTGCTCCACTTCTGATCTAGCTCTCTGCTAATGTGCCTGGGAAAACAGTTTGGCCCAAATACTCAGGCTCCTTCTACGCACATGGGAGACTAGGATGGAATTCCAGGCTACTGGCTTCAGCCTGGCCCAAACCCAGGCAATGCAGCCAAATGGGGAGTGGATGGAAGAAGCTCTCCATCCCTGTCTCTCCCTCTCTTTGCAATTCTGCCTTTCGGCTAAAAGTACTTGCTAAACAGTTCCTCTCTAAGGATTTGAAATAGCTTTGTGACTGAGCAAAAAAATAATACAGCATAGAGATAACATCATGAGTTCTGACATCCAACAGACCTTGGTTGGACACTAGCTCTGCCATTTGCTAGCTGTATATTCTTGAGTAAGTTATATAATTCTGCTGTGCATCGATTTCCTCCTCTGTACAAAATGTTGGCAAAAGTTCAATTTAGCTTATGGGAATGTTGGATAGAAAATTAGTACACAAGCAAAATAACAAATGTAAAGCACTTGACTTAGCTTCTAGTACAGAGTTGTAATTCAAGGAAATTTAAGGTATTAACAGAACAAGTGTTAAAGAAGGTACCCACTATTGCTAAACTTTTCAACAGTAAGTATATCAACTGTAAAGTGTAATAACTTACTTGGTAACTGTAAAGTATAATAATCCACAATGATAATGACTACAAGTTATTAAGAAAGGATTAAATTAAGTTTGTAATATTCTTTTTATGAAATAGAGATACAAGGGCCAGCACTGTGGCAAAGCGAGTTAGCCTGCCACATGAGATGTGGGCATCCCATATTAGAATGCCAGCTGGAGTCCCTGTTGCTCTGCTTCCTATCCAGCTCCAAGTACTTGGGGCCCTGTCAACCATGTGGGAGACGTGAATAGAATTCCAGGTTCTTGTCTTGGGCCCAGCCCAACTCTGGTTGCTGCAGCCATTTGGGGAATAAACCACCAGAAAGAAGCTCTCTCTATGGCTCCCTCTCTATCTGTCACTCTGCCTTTCAAATATATAAATACATCTTTTTAAAAATTATAAATATGTTTAAAACATGTACAGAAAATATTTTTATTTAATTTAAAGCAGAAAAAGAATGTGGGTGTTGAAAAACAAACTTCTAGCTTTAAAGAAAACCTAACTCTTCTAAATATTTGGTTTTGGAACTGTGGGCTATTGCAGCTATTTAAAGCAAACAAAGGCCTGGGACAAAGAATAGCAAGTCTAGATAATGAAAACTGACTTGATGGTGAAATATTTTTCATAAAGGTTATATTTATATTAATTCAATATTAATATAAATTTCTAATCGCATTGGTTTTCCAATACTATTAACACAATTGTATCAAGTATGGAATCTTTCTAAAAAAAGAAATGCATTATAAATTTTAGTACCAAAATAATTAAGAGAAAATACATAATACAACATTATAACATAGTTCAACAAAACACAATTTTGAAACAATAGCTCATTTACAATATCTGGACTTCCAACATAAAAAAAAAACACTAATATAATCAAAAGAATTCAAACTAATCACATGTCATTGCAACCATTCAATGATATCAGGTCACAGTGAAATTCTTAAATCATAGTTACATAGTACTCAAACAGTATTTTATACTTTGTGTTTCTGTGTGGGTGCAAACTGTTGAAATCTTTACTTAATATATACTAAATTGATCTTCTGTATATAAAGATAATTGAAAATGAATCTTGATGTGAATGGAATGGGAGAGGGAGTGGGAGAGGGGAGGGTTGCAGGTAGGAGGGAAGTTATGGGGGGAAAAAGCCATTGTAATCCGTAAGCTGTACTATGGAAATTTATATTTATTAAATAAAAGTTTAAAAAAAAAATCACAGTTACAAATAATCATTTTCCCTAAATTTCAATTATGGCTGGGAATACTCTAACCCCAATATTTTTTTTTAATCTGTATTTGTACCTTTCATGCAGCAATTAAAAACCCATCATAGGTATAACATTTGAAACTGCACACTTACCCACACCTTGGGGCCGACTTAACCTTACTGAACTAATTTCAACTTTTTGGACATGAGGTGGGTATTCTTTCCTAGAAAAGGAAATTTATATAGTTTTACTTAAAAGAACATATGGTTTGCAAAATAAAAACATAAAGGATATACTATGATATATTTATTAAAAGTAACTAAAGCTCTTTGGCATATAAAAAGTGATACTATCAAACAATAAAACTATCATACAAATTCAGTAAATGGTGATGAATTGAAGCTCTGTCTAGTGGCAATTTTACTTAACTTAGATCATCAATCTGAGCATATAATATGAAGGTTGTTGAATAAACATTTAATAAAAATTATTGTCCTTTTAAGGTAATTCCTTTGGAAAATTTAAAAACTTGAAAGCTATATAATTTATTCTTCAAATGCCCAAGCCTTTAAAAATTTCCTTTTGTAGCTGTCATCATAATATTTTAAGAATCTCATTAAAAAGACTCAAAATACGTCACAGTCTCATATATTTTGAATAAAGAATTACCCAGCTTAATAAAATAAATGTATCTTAGCTGTTTAGAAACAAACCAATGAATAAAAGAATAAACGTTAAATATTGATACTGTTATCGAGGGCAATTCCAAAATGAGTACAAAAAATGTTATGTCCAAAGCAAGTAATCATAGAACAAGTATTTTGGTTTTGTAACATAACTATATACTTGTTTTAAAATATGTTTTTAAAAATTTATTTATTTTACTTGAAAGTCAGAGTTACACAAAGAGAGGAGAGGCAGAGAGAGTTCCTCCATCCGATGGTTCACTCCCCAATTGGCTGCAATGGCTGGAACTGTGCCAATCCGAAGCCAAGAGCCAGGAGCTTCCTCCGGTCTCCCACGCGGGTGCAGGGGCCCAAGGACTTGGGCCATCCTCCACTGCTCTCCCAGGCCACAGCAGAGAGCTGTACAGGAAATGGAGCAGCCGGGACTAGTACCAGCACCCATATGGGATACCGGTGCTTCAGGCCAGGGTATTAACCTGCTACATCACAGCGCCGGCCCCCTACTTGTTTTAAAATATTAATCAGAACTCATATACCACCAGTTTAATACATAATCCTTAGTAACAAAGGGTACTAACCACTGTCTGTGTAAATCCAAATATATATGAATTGTGAGAAGCAGCAAAAACCCTATATCTAATTGTGGATAAAAGCATCACAAAAAGAAATGCAGAATGTGCAATGCACAGGAAGCTGTAATAACTAGGTAACTTAGTACCCTAAATAAAAGCTTCTAAAAGTATCCCATTTTCTGTAACAAGGGAATTAAAAATAGAAAGGCTCTTCTATTTATCTGTAAATCCTTTCACACTAGTGATCAATACTGCCTATTCCTTACAGGATAAAATAATCAAAGTACACAAAAATTTGAAAGAAATTTTCTTGCAAGGATTTTATAGTTTCACATTGTAAAAGTGAAAACACTTAAATTAAAAACAATATGAAAATGACACAGGAGGAAAACATTAAGAACAGATAGTTGTGCACTTGAACTAGCAATTAGCAAATATCCAGCACCATGTGCCAGGTACTGTTTTCAGCGCTTTCTATTAACTCCTTTAATTCTCACAATAATCTTATTTGGTACATATTATCAGTACTTTACAGATGAGGAAACTGAGGCAGGAGGTTGATCAAGTTGCCTATGGGTCATGTAACTATTAAATGGCAACACCGGAATCAGAATCTTGGTAAATTTTATCAATAATGAGGAACAGAACAACATCTGATATAACCGGCAATTTCCATTCGACCAAATGTGATGACAGGAGTTGAGAAGGTGAGAATTTACCTTAGAAAATTCAATAGTTGCATTATAAAAAGAAGGTAGATTTTTAAGTTCCTAATTGCATTATATTAGAACTGAAATAAAATGCATGCTTGTATATTACATAGAATTCCAAAAAAGGGATAATAGTCTTTAGATAAAGTAATTTTTTAAAGAAAAAAAGTAATTTTTTTTAAAGACAAGTTTTTAAAAATCTACACTTTAGGGCCGGCGCCGCGGCTCACTAGGCTAATCCTCTGCCTTGCAGCGCCGGCACACCGGGTTCTAGTCCGGTCGGGGCGCCGGATTCTGTCCCGGTTGCCCCTCTTCCAGGCCAGCTCTCTGCTGTGGCCAGGGAATGCAGTGGAGGATGGCCCAAGTGCTTGGGCCCTGCACCCGCATGGTAGACCAGGATAAGTACCTGGCTCCTGCCATCGGATCAGCGTGGTGCGCCGGCCGCAGCGTGCCGGCCGCAGCGGCCATTGGAGGGTGAACCAACGGCAAAGGAAGACTTTCTCTCTGTCTCTCTCTCTCACTGTCCACTCTGCCTGTCAAAAAATAAAAAAATAAAAAAATAATCTACACTTTAAAAAAATAAAACTGCAGTCTTTAACTCAGTAAATCCCAAGTTTTTCTATTCTGTGAATATTTCAACCAACTTTTATTTCAAAATTACACTGTGGTATATTTATTGCTCAATTTACATCTTCAGGGGTTGTGGTGTGGCGGGTGAAGCTATGCAGGGCCCAAGCACTTGGGCCACTCTCCACTGCCCTCCTGGGCCACAGCAGAGAGCTGGACTGGAAGAGGAGCAACTGGGACAGAATCCGGTGCCCCAACTGAGACTAGAAGCCGGCACCGCAGGCAGAGGATTAGCCTACTGAGCCACGACGCGCCAAGAACAAGTTTTACAGTTAATTCTCATAATACAACTCATTCAGCATGGGAAGTGCACAGCGACTACTGTTGTTAATTTAACAATTAGCACTGTTATGTACGATGTCAGTGATCACCTGAGGCTCTTGACATGGGCTGCTAAGGCTATGGAAGCATTCTGAATCCACAATCTCTGTCAGTATTTAGACAAGGCCATAAACAAAGTGGAAGTTCTCTCCTCATTTCAGAGAAAAGTACATCCTTTGATGGCCACTTCTTTCCACTGGGGTCTCTCTCCCAGAGAAGCTTCATGTAGGACACTCTTTTTTGCCACATTGTCTTGGTTTTCCATGCCTGAAATGCTCTCATGAGCTTTTCAGCCAGACCAGAATGCCTTAAGGGCTGATTCTAGGGTAAGAGTGCTGTTTAGAGCATTTGTAATTCTGAGTCTGGACTGCTTCCCATGGACAACTGCTTTCAATATTTGTTGTTTTCCCATACACACTGGCAAATTGTTTTAACGTATTATGAGGGGGCTGCATGATGACACATGCTGTGAAGCTGCTGCATATGATGCTGACATCCCAAGTCCCAGTTGCTCCACTTTTGAATGAATACATCTGGGACGGAATCTATGACCCAAATACCTGAACCCTTGGCACCCATGTGGGAGACTTGGATGCAGTTTCAGGCTCCAGGCTTTGGCTGGGCCCTCTCTTAGCTGTTGCATTGATCTACGGAGTGAAGCAGCAAATCAAAGACCTCCATCTCCGTAACTCTGCCTTTCAAATAAATAAATCTTTTTTGAAAAAAACAAAAGACATTATAGGAGCAGGTGTTAAAGTACAGTAAGTATGGGCAGGAACCATGGCTCACTTGGTTAATCCTCCACCTGTGGCACCAGCATCCCACATGGGCACCGGGTTCTAGTCCCGGTTGCTCCTCTTCCAGTTAAGCTCTCTGCTGTGGCCCGGGAGGG
This sequence comes from Oryctolagus cuniculus, assembly GCF_964237555.1. Lineage (NCBI taxonomy): Eukaryota > Metazoa > Chordata > Mammalia > Lagomorpha > Leporidae > Oryctolagus > Oryctolagus cuniculus. Next base: position 96,790,496 of record NC_091436.1, read on the forward strand.
CAGTGGAGAATGGCCCAAGTCTTTGGGCCCCTGCACCCGCATGGGAGACCAGGAAGAAGCACCTGGTACTTGGCTTCGGATCGGCGCAGCACCAGCCATGGTGGCCATTTGGGAAGTGAACCAACGGAAGGAACACCTTTCTCTCTGTCTCTACCGTCTGTCACGCCAACATCCCATATGGGCACTGGTTTGAGTCCTGCCTGCTCTACTTCCAATCCAGCTCCCTGCTATTGTGCCTGGCAAAGCAGAAGATGGTCCAAGTGAATGCACCCCTATGCTCATAAGGGAGAACTGGATTAAAATCCTGGCTAGGGGCCAGGGCTATGGTGTAATGGGCTATGCCTCTGATTGTGGCACCAGCATTCCATATGGGCACCGGTTCAATTCCCAGCTGCTCCTCTTCTGATCCAGCTCTCTGCTTATAGCCTGGGAAAGCAGCAGAAGATGGCCCAAGTACTTGGGGCCCCGTACCCATGTGGGAGATCTAGAGGAAGCTCCTGGTTCCTGGCTTCAAACTGGCTAAAATCCGGCCTTTGTGGCCATTTGAGGAGTGAACCTGTGGATGAATACCTGATGAATACCTCTCTCTCTGTCTCTTCCTCTGTCTGTAACTCTCGAATAAATAAATAAATAAATAAATAAATAAATAAAGCCAAACACTTCTTGGCTCTTGGCTTCCACCTGGCCCAGCCCTGGCTGTTGCAGCCATCTGGGAAATGAATCAGCAGATGGAGATCTCTCTCTCTCGAATAAATAAATCTTTAAAAAACATTATAGGCCGGTGCTGTGGCTCACTAGGCTAATCCTCCACTTTGTGGTGCCGGCACACCAGGTTCTAGTCCTGGTCGGGGCGCCGGATTCTGTCCCGGTTGCCCCTCTTCCAGGCCAGCTCTCTGCTGTGGCCCGGGAGTGCAGTGGAGGATGGCCCAAGTGCTTGGGCCCTGCACCCCATGGGAGACCAGGAGAAGCACCTGGCTCCCGCCTTCGGATCAGCACGGTGCGCTGGCCGGCTGTGGCGGCCACTGGAGGGTGAACCAATGGCAAAAGGAAGACCTTTCTCTCTGCCTCTCTCTCTCACTGTCCACTCTGCCTGTCCAAAAAAAAAAAAAAAAAAAAAAAAAATTATAACGAATATAGCTCAGAAATAGAAGCATAGCTAAAGTATAATATAAAAAATAAAAAACTTTATATTATATGTATAATGCATATAAGTATATATACTTATATATAATAAAATATACTTATATATACTTATATATTACATATAAAGTTCAATATAAATATAATAATAAGAGAATTAAAATAATTTTCTAGTTACAAACCATATAATTTTCTTTAAAATTTAGTGGATTTCTTTTTGAGGGGGAGGGCATTCAGTCTAGCAGTTAAGACACTCGTTAAGATGCCTGCATCTCATATCAGAGTATAGTGGGTTGATACCCAGCTTCAGGCCCTGCTAATGCGGATCCTGGGAGCAGTGCTGATGGTTCAAGTAAGATGGTTCCTGCCGATACACAGTTGGGCAGGAAACCAGTGGACAGAAGCTCACACTCTCAAAAAAAAAAAAAAAAAAAAAAAGCTGCTTGAAAAATTTTGTACTAGATGAGCTGATCAAAAGGTATGTTAATTTACTGATTTGAGTTCTATTATCTTTGTAAGTAACAAATGTCAAACTTCAAACTTGCATGAAACTCAAGCCCAAGGGTTTAACTTCTCAGTGGGTATTTCTTTCCTACCCCAAAGAAAGCAGAGGCAAAGAGGCAAAGCTTGCTTGTCATCTCTCTCCCTGTTTAGGTGTCTGACTGACTGTTTTGTGTAGAAGTTTTAGATGCCCCACTTTATGGAACTAAGTATGCAAGCTGAATAAAATGAACTGTAAAGCCTTTGCTTCTCTATCCATACTATTTAATCACATCAAAGTGCTCTGTTCATTCAAGGTTAGATAAGCCTCAGCTGTGAAGGACATTTTTTTTTCCAAGTAAACATAATTTTGAAATTTTAGATTTGCAGAAATGTTGCAAAGATAACACAAAACCACAAAACTCTTACATCTATCACCCTAGCACTCTACTTTAAAACAGTGGTTTCAAAAAAGAAGTCAACATTGTTACACTATTATTAATCAAATTCCAGAACTGATTCTCTTTTTAATGTTTTATTTATTTTTGAAAAACACAATTGCAGTGATACAGAGAGAGACAGAAATCTTCCATCCATTGGCTCTCTCCCCAAATGGCCACAATGACCAGGGCTGAGACAGGCCAAAGTCAGGAACTTCTTACTGGTTCCCAGGCATATTAGCAGGAAGCTAGATTGGAAGTGGAGCAGCCAGGATTCCAAACTGCACCCATAAGTTTACCTGCTAGGCCACTGTGCCAGCCCCAGCTCCCTGGTTCCTGGCTTCAGATAGGCCCAGCTCTGGCTGTTGGAGCCATCTAAGTAGTAAACCATCAGATAGAAAACCAATCAATCTCAATCTCAATCTCCCCCCCCCCCCCCGCTATCTCTAACTCAGCCTTTCAAATGAAAAAAGAAAATCTTTTTCTTTTTTAAAAAGTAGTATTCATTTAAAGATTGTTAGAACAGTGTGATAAGTAAATATTTATCTATCTATGTTACCCTTAGCCTGATAACCCAATTGTTTGTTGTGGCCCTCAGGCGCTCTTTTAATTGTTTCCTATCTCTCTCTGATGGGATCTGGTTTGTTTCTTTTTTGTTTAAAAGTATAAAAATTGGAACTGGCATTGTAGCACAGCAGGTTGGGCCACTGCCTGCAAGGCTGGCATCCCACGTGAACACCAGTTCGAGTCCTGGCTGCTCCACTTCTCATTAATGCACTTGGGAAGGTAGCAGAAGATGACCCAAGTGTTTGGGACCCTGCAACCCATGGGGGAGGCCCAGATGGAGTTTCAGGCTCCTGGCTTCAGCCTGGCCCAATAGTGGCCACTTTGGGAGTGAAGCAATAGATGGAACATCTCTATCTCTTAAAAAAAAAATCTCAAAAATGTATTTGGTAATAAAATACCCCCCTTTTGCATCAATATAAAATCCAAGCTCTTCAGATCATCTTACAAAAAGCCTTTTATGATCTAGGTAGCCTATTTCCAAACTCATCTTGTCACATTCTCCCCTCTGCCCTCTAAGTTGTAGCCCTGTGGTAATTTCTTTCCGTTCTCTAAATATGTCAAATTTATTCCTGTATTAAAAACCTAGTGTTTCCAGGTTTGACCACTATTTTTTTTAATAGTAAGTCTTATTATATAACAAGTCTTTATTCTGTTCTCTTATTTATGCTTTTGTCTAATTTGTTCTAAAAAATTTTAGGACTACCTAATCAAATCCCCTAAATAACTCACTGAAATTTTGACCATAGCTGTATTATATTCACTTTAAGGAGTACTGGCATCAAAAGACAAGTTTTACCAACAAGGAACATATATTTGACCTTACATTCTTTAGATACATTTATAAGGGATTATACATTATTAATTTTATTACTAGGTACCTAATTTTAGCGGCTGTCAATGAGATTTTTCAGACATCAAGAGATTATGGGCAAAATTTAGCTTAACAGTAGCTAACTTACTAGATAAAGCACTCAAGTTTATTTATTGTAAGGTTTTTTTTTTTTTTTACAGTTGTTGCTGTACATCTTATATGTTAAAGTGATGTTAAGTGTGCAACTGATCATATAGATAGGATTAAGTATCAAATGGATCACACAAATAAAATCAAGTGTCTGGAAATAATAGATAGAATTAAAAAGGAGAAAATGTTCCAACATGGGAAGCAGTCCACACAGCAGAGTCATAGGATGACAAACATCCTAAACAGCACTCTGACTTCAGAATCCCCCTTAAGGCTTCCTGGTCTGGCTGAAAAGCCCATAAGAACATTTCAGGCATGGAAAGCCAAGATACTCTGGCAAAAACATGTTCTACATGAAGGATTTCTGTGAGTGAGACCCCAGTGGAAAGAATGGACCATCAAAGAAGGATGTACTTTTCTCTGAAAGGAGGAGAGAACTTCTTTTTTGCCTATGGCCCTGTCTAAATACTGACAGAGATTGTGGACTCAAAAGGCTTTCACGGCCTTGGCAGCTCATGTCAAGAGCCTCCAGTGATCACTGATTTCATAAACAGAATTTTAATTGTTAAATAAACAACAGGAGGCACTGTGCACTTACTTCCCATGTAGTACCTCTGTCCTTAATGAGCTGTACTATGAGAATTAACTGTAAAATTTGTTTTCAAACAGTACATTATATGTTGTATATGTATTTGTATGCAAACTGTTACAATCTCTACTTAGTATACAGCTGGTCTTCTGAATATAAAGTTAATTAAAAATAAATCTTAATGAAGAATGCGATGGGAGAGGGAGTGGGAGTGGGGAGGCAAGTATGGGGGAAAGAACCACTATATTCCTAAAGCTGTACCTATGAAATTTATATTCACTAAATAAAAGTTTTCTAAAAAAAAAAAAAAAAAAAAAAAAAAAAAAAGTTCCTAAAGGTAATCTTAAGAAAAAAGAATGAAAAAAATTTCAATACCTATTACTATTCAAGTTTAGAAAGTCCAAAATTATGGTGTGTAAGTTGGTTTTAAGTGATTATCACATATGTCTCTCAAAAAGATTCATTAAGATTAGGCAAGGAGCCAGCGCCATGGCGCAGGTTAATCCTCTCCCTGCGGTTTTTGGCATCTCATATGGCTGCCGGTTCTTGTCCCAGCTGCTCCTCTTCCAGTCCAGCTCTCTGCTATGGCCTGGGAAAGCAGCAGAAGATGGCCCAAATGCTTGGGCCCCTGCACTCACATGTTAGATCGAGAAGAAACACCTGGCTCCTGGCTTCAGATTAGCACAGCTCTGGCCGCTGCAGCAATTTGGGAAGTGAACCCACGGAAGGAAGACCTTTCTGTCTATCTCTCTCACTGTCTATAACTCTACCTCTCAAATAAATAAATAAAATCTTAAAAAAAAAAAAGATTGGGCAAATATTAATTACTTTCATTTTATGATCAAGTAATGTACCATAACCAGTGGTTATGCTTTTTACTTAAAGGGAGATCCTCTGATTCCTACTTCACTATTATTCAAACAAGAAAGTAAGGTCTGAAGAGGGCAGGGATTTCTGCTTGCTCCTAGAAAAGTGTCTCGGGGGGCTGGTGCCATGACACAATAGGTTAATCCTCCGCCTGCAGCGCCAGCATCCCACATACGCGCCAGTTCTAGTTCCGGCTGCTTCTCTTCCAATCTAGCTCTCTGCTGTGGCCTGGGAAAGCAGTAGAAGATGGCTCAAATCCTTGGGCCCCTGCACCCGCATGGGACGCAGAGAGGAAGCACCTGGCTCCTGGCTTCGGATCGGCGCAGCTTCAGCTCTTGCTGCCATTTGGGGAGTGAACCAACAGAAGGAAGACCTTTTTCTCTGTCTCTCCCTCTCACTGTCTGTAATTCTACCTCTCAAATAAATAAATAAAATCTTAAAAAATAAAAAAGAAGAAAGAAAAGTGTCTGGTACATACAGGCATTTAAACATTTGCTGAATGTACAAATGAATAATTTCCACTACAGATATATGCAAAAGAAGCCAAATTAGCAGAGAAGAATCAGTATAACTCAAAGATTATTGTGAAATAGAATATAATCTAAGACCTATTATTTTTAACAGTACCCACATTTTAATTAATATGGAATACAAAAGTTACTTAAATACAAGTCTTTCATATATATATGACTTCATGAAATTATTTGATGTCTATTTACAGCAATTACTTTATTGAGTCAACCAACGGAATAAGGAAGACCTTTCTCTCTGTCTCTCTCACTCTAAATCTGCCTGTCAAAAAAAAAATTAATGATATAAAATGGCCAATCTACAAGAATCCTTCAAAATGTTTATGGAAATGCTTATTATGAAACTAATATAACTAATAAACTAATATATGCAAGGATTAAAAACTGTTTTGTATCAAAATAAACTTCTAATTCATTTTTCCATATATTTTTTGAAGCTCACACATACATCTTACTAGAAGCAATGATTTACTCAAAGAAAAACTGACACAACAGGGAAATATTTTTTCTTGCCAAGGAAACAGGTAGTTACATATTCGTACAACTCATTCATTTACAACTTATGAAGTATTTACAATCATAAAATACACTTGAATTTTTCCTAGGAGGATCATTTTTGAAATTTATTTTTTATGAAGATGGAATGTATACATTCTACAAAATACTGCAAGTTACCCATTTTGCCTCCTCTACACTCTTAAGCAAAATTATAGTGTTGAAATTATACAATTAAACAGTTATACATGTACCAATTATGGGAAAGCATTGCTTTAATATAAAGGCTTTTAACCTGCTTAGGAAACGAGAAGAGACGGTTCACAAGAGACTTGAAAATCTCATGGAAGCCAGGAAAAAACCCACACATATGTACACAAAATTACCCAGCATATTGCCATGGAGAGAAACTACCCTATGGACACCTGTTTTAGAACAATTACAACCATTTATTACAAATGGCAAAATATAAATGTGTGTGTTCTTAAAAAACTTTCCATGTAACATGTATATTATTCAAATTGCTCTTGAAAGAAGGCCTGCTAGTATTCTTATAAGATGAACAAATAAAGGCTGTTCACAAAATTCTGTTATAGATTTTTGGGTTAGAATAGAATACATATGATGTATAAAGTTGTTACTCTAAGCTTAAGGTGTCTTAATTCCATTCAAACCAATCTCCTAAGATGTAAAAACAGGAATATTATCACTGAAATGTAAGAGAAAGATTTTGATGATATAATGAAATCAGCTTTACAATCAAAGCACTGAAATATCCTATTTTTAAGACAAAGTCATATATCAGCATAAATATATGTTAACTATTCATGGAAAAATGTATATTAAGAACTATAGCAAAACAATTCCATAAGTCAAATATCACATTGTACTATTAATAGGTTTCCTTTTATTTAGACAATAAGCTTTTTAATGATAAACTCTAGTACAATGGATATTTTTCAAAGTATATAAATAATCTGATATTTCATTGCTACATCCATACTCTATTTCATCAAATTAAGCTTACCTTTCTTTTCGGTCCAGATTGCTTAAAACATGAAAAAGAAAAAAAATGTAAGAGGCAAGACCTCATTGTTGATATATTACTGTAGTTGTAGTAACTGTAGCTAATAAGGCAAAACCATAGTGTGCTCAAATTATTTCAAATACATTTTATACATACTATGTTATGAACCTTGTCTAAATTATTTTCCAACTTTTGTCAACACACAAAATAATCTAGTCATAATAATAATATATTTCACAGAAAAATGGATAATACAAAAATATGAAAGTTCTTGAAAGGGCTTTATTTAACTATCAAACACTTGAGGATATGTTATTTTAGAAGGGTTATGCAAAGTCTTCAAGAAATGAAAATTTATAAAATTTTTAGTAATCCCCATCCTATCACCAGGATGATTATTCACTCTGAGTAAAACATCTCTCTCCTTCTCTCTGTAACTCTGCTTTTCAAATAAATAATTAAATATTTAATAAATAAATAAATTTTTTAAAAAGGTTTTTTAAATTTTAGTCTTAAATTAAACATAGTATGTGACTTTAGACACAAGGAAAAGCCCAGGATCATGACCTCTTATTTGAAGTCCAATGTACAGAAATTCTATTCTCCACAGTTCATAGGAAGTCCAAAATGTTATTAATTACTCAAAAGTAAAATTACATAAACCCTTCATTTGGACTAAAATAATATTCACATGCCAAAATCATTCTTTATTGTAAAGGGAATAGTCAAAATTAATTGTAATCCAAACATGGTTTATAAAATTTCCATATTAACTCACATTCCTAAAATGTGTAGTATGCAATAAAATACTAATCCTAGCAAATTAAAGAAAAAATATGGCAATTTGTTTTTATATTCAAAAGAAAAATGCATTTTTTAAAAGTTGCACTGCTGTTATAGTTGAAATTTTACCTTTTCTACTAAAACTGAGAATAATTTGCATAAAATAAATCCATGTTGGATAAATGACAGAAAAAACAGGGGAATATTATCACACCCCAATTAAACATATGGAAGTATGTGGGCTGGTATTGTGGTACAACAGGTTAAGTTGCCCCTTGGGACACTGGCATTGCAATATTAAACAACCACTTCAAGTCCTGGCTAACCCACTTCAATTCCAGCTACCTGTAAACATGCCTTCATAGGCAGTGGAAGACAGCTCACTACTACTTGGGCCCATGCCATCCACGAGGGAGACCAGGATAGAGTTCTTGGTTCCTGGTTTTGGCTTGGCCAAGCCCTGGTTATAGAAGTCATTTGGGGAGTGAACCAGTAGATGAGATCTCTGTTACTCTGCCTTTTAAATAAGTAAATCTTAAAAAGTAAATGAAGGGAAACAAAATATAAACATTAAAGTTTAAATGTAGACTACCTTATTGTATATATTTATTTTGTAAGAAAGTCTATTTCCAGAAAAACTAAAATGAAAACCAAAACAGGCATTAACACCTATCTAGCCATTTCCAACTCCTCTCTATTGAGCCCAAGACAGTTTTTTAAACTCACCTGCACAGAAGAGGTAAAGTAGAAAATAGAGATAAAAGGATTGGTTCTTCCCAATAAATGTAATTAGAAAGAACAAAAATATACATACATTTTCCTTAACCTTGAGAAAAATGCATTGATTATGATACAGTAACTAATTTCTAAGATACGGTATTCTACAAAAGTCTTCTATGTGTTTATTATCAAGTCCTGCTCTAGGAAAGGTATATATTTATAAATATATATTTATAAAAACCTTTCAAAAGTGAGAAAAAATAATTATTAGTAATGTAGGACTTTGTAAAATTTTTACTTATACTCTTGTTATTGGACTATTTCAACAAAAGGGAAAGGAAAAAATTATCTTGAACTAGTGTTGCTGCACTACTAATTGTAAAACTAACAACAAGGGCCTGTGTGTGCTGTGGCACAGCAGGTAAAGCTGCCACCTGCAGTGCTGGTATCCCATACGGGCACTGGGTTGAGACTTGGCTGCTCCACTCCGATCCAGTTCTCTGCTACAGCCTGGGAAATCAGTAGAGGATGGCCTAAGTCCTTGGGCACCTGCACCAGCATGGGAGACCTGGAAGAAGCTCCTGGCTCCTGATAGGATCAGCTCCAACCTTTGCAGCCATTTGGGGAGTGACCCAGCGGATGGAAGACCTCTCTCCCTCTCTGCCTCTGCCTCTTTGTAATTCTGCCTTTCAAAGAAAATAAGTCAATCTTTAAAAAAAAAAACTTATAAACAAAAACAAAAAGGAGAGGGAGGAAAAAAGAGAATGGTTAATTCTCTTATCTATGACTTGATTTAGGACTTCAAAAACTCAGAGTAGCACTTCTGTTAATCAAATTTTGCTTTTACCAGGAGTTGTGGTGCAGCATGTTAAGCCACAACCTGCCAAAGCTGCGCATATGAGCACCAGTTGAAGACCTGGCTGCTCCACTTCTAATCCAGCCCCCTCCTAATATACCTGGGAAAGCAGCGGAAGATGGTTTAAGTACTTAGGCGCCTGTCACCTATGATGGAAGTCCCAGATGGAGTTCTGGGCTCTTGGATTTGGTCTGGATCAGTCAGACTCCCAGCCACTTGGGGAGTGAACCAAGTGAACCAACTGAACTCTCTGCCTTTCAAATAAATAATAAATTATGTACAAAATTAGTTAAAATTTAAAAGCTCCTTCTCTCTCCAAAAGGTTAAATAATAAACATAAACTCATAAAATGTGCTGTCTTAGCAAGTCTGATTAATGTTAGGGGTGGGAATGATACAGTTATATAGATCTTAAAACTTTTGTACATCATTTTTTCCTAATTAATACTATCCTCTTTCACTGCTAAATAAACAACTGATCTTTTAACAGACTTCATTGATTTCTTTTTTTTTTTTTAAAGATTTATTTATTTATTTATTTATTTGAAAGTCAAGAGTTATACAGAGAGGAGAGAGAGGAGAGAGGAGAGGGGGGTAGAGAGAGAGAGAGAGGAGAGGGAGGGAGGGAGGGAGGGAGAGAGAGAGAGAGAGAGAGAGAGAGAGGAGAGAGAGAGAGAGAGAGGTCTTCCATCATCTGGTACACTCCTCAATTGGCTGCAACGGCCAGAGCTATGCCAATCTGAAGCCAGGAGCCAGGAGCTTCTTCCCGGTCTCCCACACTGGCGCAGGGGCCCAAGGACTTGGGCCATCTTCTACTGCTTTCCCAGGCCATAGCAGAGAGCCCAACAGGAAGTGGAACAGCCAGGTCTCGAACCGCCGCCCATATGGGATGCCAGCGCTTCAGGCCAGGGCGTTAACCTGCTGTGCCACAGTGCTGGCCCCCACTGATTTCTTTTTTAGATGAGCATATATGAAGCACTTAATCCATATCTTTCTAAAGAACTACAAATTATTCAGGATGGAGGTCTTACTTAAAAGACAAGCTATACCACTCACCTCAAAAAGAATGCTTTGTGTGAATTCCCAAATGATGGCACTATTTTTAATTTAAAATTAAGACTGGAGAAAAGTAAAAAAATTTCAAAAGCCGTAAATGTCAGCATATTCACCTTCACATGAGGCCTGACAATTACATCAACTGCTTGATTGCAACCACCTTAGGTAAAGTTGCCTTTGTGTCTTTAATGATTCCTACTGTATGTACAGAGTGTCCTCTTCTACCTGGTATACACAAAAGTTCCTTTAATATTTCTTTTCTGACACTTTCCCTGTTCTCTTCTCTGTAACATATCATACTCTGAATATAAATCTACTTCTACACTCATTGTATAATCTCACTTGTCTTTCTGTTCTCTACCCTATTCAAATTTAAGCTTTAAGGATAGGGAGTTGATTATATCCATCTTTGAACACACTGTACCTCATCTATGCATCCCACATAGCATAAAAATCACTCAAATGTTTCTGGAGAAAGAAAACTGAAAATACTCTCATTGACTTGTGAATTTCAAAATCTTTTTACTGATGATCATACTACAGTTGAAGTAATAAATGCTTATCCTTATAAGAATAAATAAGTAAGGGACTGGCGCTGTGGCACAGTGGGTTAACGCCCTGACCTGAACCACCAGTATCCCATATGGGTGCTGGTTTGACACTCGGCCGCTCCACTTCTAATCCAGCTCTCTGCTATGCCCTGGGAAAGCAGTAGAAGATGGTCTAAGTCCTTGGGCCCCTGCACCAGAGAAGGAGACTGGGAAGAAGCTCCCGGCTCCTGGCTCCTGGCTTCAGCTTGGTACAGCTCCAGCCGTTGCAGCCAATTGGGAAGTGAACCATCAGATGGAAGATCTTTCTCTCTCTGCCTCTCCTATACGTAACTCTTTCAAATAAAAAATAAATAAATAAATGACAAGCATAAGTAGAATCTGCCCTGCTTACTTGATTCCCTACAGTATTTTTTTGTTGCCCAAATTGCTCTTGTCAAATGTTTTCACTCATGATTATTTAAATATAAATTAATTCAATTTAAGAAACAATGTATCACTAGTAAATATGAATTCTTATTAACTGAATATAATCTTTTTTTTTTAAAAGAGGAAAGGATACACACACAAAATCTAATAGGTGCTAAGATACAGAATAAAAGAAAACACAATCCAATCTCCAGATGGTAATCTTTATAGACACTTAGTACTAAGAAGGAAATGAGGAACAGGAAAAACAGTTAACTATGCAAATAATTTCAAGCTAACAGCTAACTCCAAAAGCAATAAAAATTCAAAATTTTTATCTTAAAATGGATAATTTTACTTTATTATAAATCTAAATTATTTTTTCAACTTTTCAGTATTTCAACATTTTCAGAATATAAAGAGATTTTCATCAACAATGTTTTCTATTGATGAGATCAGTGTATGAAAGTATATCTCTTTCTTCCTCTCCCTAAATACTCCATTTATCATCTATGCTGATGTTTGTGCCACATGTACACCAGAGATCTAGATTTGTTTGTGTACCCTAGAGTAAGACAAGTTAACTTTTTGGTATGTGTGATTCTGGAAAACCTCAAAAGCATTTACAATACCAAGCTTTCCCCAACCATTACTTTTATTATTTCAAAGTTCAAGCAGTACTTTCAACATCTACAAGAACTCCCAAATCTAACTGATACTACTAAAACAAAAATTTTCTCAAACTTAAAATCAGTATGTGACTTGGTACTTTAACATAAAATCTTAAAACCATTATAAAGAAAAGGAAGGGGCTGGTGCTGTGGTGTAGCGAGTAAAGCCACTGCCTGCAGTGCCAGCATCCCATATGGGCACCGGTTTAAGACCACCTGGCTGCTCCTCTTCTGATCCAGCTCTCTGCTACGGCCTGGGAAAGCAGTAGAAGATGGCCCAAATCCTTGAGCCCCTGCATCCGCATGGGAGACCAGGAAGAAGCTCCTGGCTCCTGGCTTTGGAGTGGCTCAGCTCCACCCGTTGTGGCTATTTGGGGAGTGAACCAGCGGATGGAAGTTCTCTCTCTCTCTCTGCCTCTCTGTAACTCTGCCTTTCAAATACATAAATATTTAAAAAGAAAATAACTAGTTTTACTTTTTAGAGTTTACCTACCCTACGGAAGGTATCTTAAAAGTCATAGTTCTAAATCAGCATAATTTAAGCATCTTTTTAGATCTAGTGGATTGCAATGCTATATGATGGCTCTTATTTTAAAATTTTTTTCAGAATGTGAATAATTCAGAAGTGGAAAATAAGATTCCAGGTCACAAACTAATTCAAGAATAGATCTTACTGCAGTGAAAAAAGCAGAATTCCACAAAGGAAAAAAATTTTAGAATTTTTGAAAAAAATTTATTTAAAAAAAAAAACATGAAAACATTTCTATTAAAAAGCATAGTAGGGGTATGTATTTAGCCTCGTGGTTAAGAGGTCAGTAAAAGATGTCTGTGAATCGCCATCAGGTATCTGAGTTCAACACATAGCTCTAACTCCTGACTCATTTCCTGCCAATGCAGATCCTAGGTGGCATAGTGATAACTCAAAAGACTGGGTTCCTGTCACTTACATGGGAGACCTGTATTGATTCCCCGGGCTCCTGGCTTTGGCCCAGCTAAGGTCACACTGAAGGCATGTGAGCAGTGAACCAGTAACTGGGGTCTGTTCTCTCTCTATATCTGTATCTTGCTGTCTCTCTGTTTTTAAAAAGAGCACCGTATTATATACTAAACAAAGACATTTAGAATCCTTACCTTTGTGCTGCTGTTTTTACTCCTGGTATCTGTGCATGAGCATGATGAAAACGTCTACCATGAACTACAGTTCCAGAACATAATGATGTATTTTGTGTATTTTCGCTGCAGAGTCAAAAAACAAAGAATAGTTTGAACAGGGAAAAGAATCACATATACATCAACAAAATAAATACTTTAAAAGACAGAGGTGGAGAGAGAAAGAAAGACTGAGAGACAGAGATCTTCCATTTGCTGGTTCCCTCCCCAAAAGGTTGGGCCAGGCCAAGCCGAGGCCAGGAGCCAAGAGATTCTTCCAGGTTTCCCATGTGGGTGGCAGGAGCCCAAACACTTGCAGCTTTCCTAGGCACATTAGCAGGGAGCTGGATAGAAGCGGAGCAATCAGAACCCAATATGGGGCCGGCGCCGCGGCTCACTAGGCTAATCCTCCGCCTTGCGGTGCCGGCACACCGGGTTCTAATCCTGGTCGGGGCGCCAGATTCTGTCCCGGTTGCCCCTCTTCCAGGCCAGCTCTCTGCTGTGGCCAGGGAGTACAGTGGAGGATGGCCCAAGTGCTTGGGCCCTGCACCCCATGGGAGACCAGGAGAAGTACCTGGCTCCTGCCTTCGGAGCAGCGCAGTGTGCCGGCCGCGGCGGCCATTGGAGGGTGAACCAACGGCAAAGAAAGACCTTTCTGTCTGTCTCTCTCTCTCTCACTGTCCACTCTGCCTGTCAAAAAATAATAAAAAAAATTAAAAAAAAAAAGAACTCAATATGGTACTCATATGGGATGCAGGCCCACTGTACTACAGCATCAGCCCCAACAGTTAAACCCAATTGACTATGTAAAACTATCTATTAGGAACTTTCAACTTTGGAATTTGTCTTTCAAATGCTTCTAATCCAGTAAAGAAAATCCAGTAAAGAAAAAAAAATACTAAAAATCAGATGTCCTTAATTCTGATTTAGCTACTACCTTGAAAGTAAGATATTCTTTATATACTTGCATTGTTTACCTATAAACTGACAAATTAAAAGTAAAATAATGGGGTCAGCATTCTGATGCAGAGGGTAAAGCTGCTGTCACCACCATCCCATACAGGCGCCAGTTCATATCCCAGCTGCTCTACATTTTTTAAAAAATTTTTATTTATTTACTTGAGAGGTAGAGTTAAAGAGAAAGGGAGAGACAGAGAGAAAGGTCTTCCATCTGCTGGTTCACTCCCCAAATGGCTGAAATAGCTGGCTAGCTGCTCTACTTCTGATACAGCTACCTGCTAATGGCCTGATATAGCAACAGAAGATGGCCCAAGTGCTTGGTCAAGCTGGCACACACGTGGGAGACTGGGATGAAGCTACTGGCTCCTGGCTTTGACATGGCACAGCCCAGGCCATCAGGGAGACTTGGAGCGTGCACCCAGAAGATGGAATATCAAATACTCACTCATTCTCTCTTTCAAATAAAAATAAATATTTTTTAAGGATTTATTTATTTATTTGAAAGTCAGAGTTACACAGACAGAGTATGGTTCACTCTCCAATTGGCTGCAACGGCCAGAGCGGCGCCAATTTGAAGCCAGGAGCTTCTTCTGGGTCTCCCACGCAGGTGCAGGGGCCCAAGGACTTGAGCCATCTTCTACTGCTTTCCCAGGCCATAACAGAGAGCCTGATCAGAAATGGAGCAGCAGGGTCTCAAACTGGTGCCCATATGGGATGCCAGCACTTCAGGCCAGGGCATTAACCCACTGTGCCACAGTGGTGGCCTCAAAATAAGTATTTTTTTAAAAAAATGATTTTTAATCCCATTTCTGGGTTGGTATTGATAGCCCAATGCTGTCAATAACAATGGTTCACTATGAAAACTACTTGGAAAGGTGGCTTACACCTGAAAGAAAAAGAGTAGTAAATCTTAAAAAAGAAAAAGATCACTACTGAGATAATCTTCATTACCATCTCCTAAATTAACTAGACAACTTACCTATGGGGCCTTCTATTTTTAATATTATGACTAAGATTCTACTAACTGCATGAAAGCAAACTCACAACATTCCAGTCTACTGACATGTTTCTTGCAATATGTTTTATTCAAAAGAAAGTAATGCAATTAATCCTAAGATTCAAAACAAATAATCCTTAAACTGGTACTATCCTTCTCAGCATTCCTAATGACAAATTCAAAATTAAAGGGAACAGGTTGGGACTACTGGCCACAAAGGCAGTTAGTTTTTGGTGTCAAACTCTTATGTTTTCTGTAGGAAAGTGTGATGAAGTGCCTGTACCTCAATTTCTTATTGTTGCTCAACATGTTAAGTCCAATTGGGTTGCCTTTCAAAGTTTTAAAACTGTCAGTCTTGTTTCGTCTTACATATGTCTTCAAGATGAAATCACCAGAACTAGTAGCAACAATTTCCGATCGACGATTTAACTGTAAAAAGATGCATAAGTGTTAGACAATAAAAGCCGAAAATAATAATCTACCAACAACTACCTGAAAACTCACCAATCTTCTTAAATTTTTTTAAAATAATATAGTTATTTATTTGAGAGGCAGTTTTAGAAAGAGAGAGAGACAGAGAGGTCTTCCACCCGTTGGTTCACTCCCCAGATGGTCACAACAGCGGAGCTGGGCCAATCCAAAGCCAGAAGCCAGACACTACCTCCGGGTTTCCCACATCGGTTCAGGGGCCCAAGTACCTGAGCCATTTCCACTGCTTTCCCAGGCCATTAGCAGGGAGCGACTTGAACCCACACCCATCTGGGATGTCAGTGCCACAGGCGGAAGCTTAACCTACTATGCCACAGTACCGGCCCCATCTTTTAAATTTTCTTAAAGACTTATTTCATTTTACTTGAAAGGTAGAGAGAGAGAGAAAGGGAGAGGGAGGGAGAGGGAGAGAGAGGGAGAGAGAAAGAAAGGGAGAGACAAAGAGATTTTCTACTGCCTGGTTCACCCCCAAAATGGCCACAATGGTCAGGGCTGGACCAGGCTGAAGCCAAGAGCCAGGAACTCTCATCAGGTCTCTCATATGAGTAGCAGAGGTCCAACTACTTGGGCCATCTTCCTTTGCCTTCCCAAGTAAATCAGCAGAAAGAAGCAGCATGCATTGCAGTCAGGATTCAAACCAGCACTCATATAGTATGCCTGAGCTGGCAATGCAGGCAGAGACTTAACTTGCTATGCGACAACACCGTACCCTCATTTTTTTCAAAAAGTTAAAATATACAAGTAATGGAGACAGTGGATTGTGACTGAATTGGCATGGATCCAAGAGTAATTCCACTGTAATTGTTTTTTTTCTAAAGATGATGCAAATTTGGAGGAACATGGGAGTTTACTATTATTTTCTATTCATGTAAATCTCTCCAAAGATATTTAGAAAAGGAGAGTAGGGGATCTGATGTTTTCTCCAGAGATTAAAAAAAACATAAGCACTTCTCTGTTTAAAATGCCTTGCTCTTTGTTGAACAGTACTACCAAATATGGCAACCAATTGTCATTTCAACTTGTGCTTTCCTACATGGACTTTTGCCTTAGCTTAAAAGTTTCTATATAAACACAGAAATTGAGATACAGTCTTCATATTTCCAGAAGTAAAAATAATATAGACCTATTTAGACGAACCACCTTGGGGAAACCACAGTATTACAGGACGCCTGCTTCTCAAGCTTTTTTCAATGAATTTATCTTTGTTATCTTCAATGCGTAAGATATTTAAAAGCTGCTTTCAGATTTTGACAAAGAAGGACCTTGGTCCTTACTGATAACTACCCTAAACTGACATTTTAAAAATAATTTTTACCTATTTTATTTTTGAAAGTAATTTTTTTGTACTCTTTTACAAGAAAATATACTCAAAGGAAGAAAGTAACTTGACTTTCCCCCTAACTGTTTCTACAGCAAACTCACAGAACCAGAGGAAGCTCCTGACTTTTGGCTTTGGATAGGCCCAGCACAGGCTGTTTCGGCCATTTGGGGAGTGGATCAGTGGATAAAAGATCTCTCTCTCTGCCTCTCTGTGACTCTACCTTTCAAATGAATGAATGGATCTTTACAAAAAAAAAAAAAAAGAAAAGAAAAAAAAAGAAGGAACATATTTCCTTCTTTATTTAAAAAACTTATGGAGTGGGGCTGGCACTGTGGTGCAGTGGGTTAACGCCCTGGCCTGAAGTGCCAGCATCCCATATGGGCACTGGTTCCAGACCCGGCTGCTCCACTTCTGATCCAGCTCTCTGCTACGGCCTGGGAGAATAGCAGAAGAAGGCCCAAGACCTTGGACCACTGCACCTAAGTGGGAGACCAGGAGGAAGCTCCTGGCTCCAGATTGGCACAGTTGCAGCTGCTGCGGCCAACTGGGGAATGGACCATTGGCTGGAAGACCCCCCACCCCTCTCTGTAACTCTGACTTTCAAATAAATAAAATAATTCTTCAAAACAAATTTATGGAGTTTTGGTTGTCATTTTGAATAGGATTTTTTTTTCTTTTTCAATCCTAAAAAGCTACTGTCAGCATGTAATTAAAATAAAGACAAGCTGGGGCTGGTGCCATGGCGTAGCAGGTAAAGCTGCTGCCTGCAGTGATGGCATCCCATGAGTCCTGGCTGCTCCACGTCCAATCCAACTCTCCTATGGCCTGGGAAAGCAGTAGAAGATGGCCCAAGTGCTTGGGCCCCTACACCCATGTGGTAGACCCGGAAAAAGCTCCTGGCTCTGGATCAGCACAGCTCTAGCCATTGTGGCCATCTGGGGAGTAAACCAACAGATGGAAGACTTCTCCCTCTCTCTCTGCCTCTGCCTCTCTAATAAATAAATAAATATTAAAAATAAAATAAAGACATGTTACTAATATTAAACAAGAGAAAATTATTTCCTTTGGGTAGTCTGTATTCAGTAATAAATATATTATTTAGTATAATCGTAATTTGAATTGGTTTACTATCTTTAAATCTGTCAAGTTTATTTCAAATCAAATATATTGCTTTTATTACAGGTGTTTTCTGTTACATTAAATTGAACTTCTGTGATCAATTAGATATATAACTTTCAACTGCTGCAGAATTAATGAATTTAGTTTGAATTCTCACACACACAATCACATCACTAGAAAACCAACTATAAACATGGGCCTCACTTATATCAAGTCTATATTATTTGCAAAGGAAAACAAATTTACAAAGGCTCAAACACCACATTTAATAGTAATTAACTTAACTTTATGTAAGATTTGTAATGCCATACACTATGTGAATTAGTTTTATCTAAATCTCACAACAATCCTATGAAGTGGGTAACTGTTAGCAGTCTTATAATCTAATATTCAGTCTGATCAACTACTGTAATAAAGCAACCACCCAAAAAATAGCTGAACATTTCTCTAAAATGGATATTAAATCTCTAAAACACAGTGGTAAAATAAGAAGAAAACATTTTCTGTAAAGGACCAGCGAATAAATATTCTAGATTTGATGATCTATATCGACTGTGTCTACTCAACTCTGTATTCAAATATGTTGTAGTACAAAAGCAGCCCTAAGGCAATACAAAAGAAAATGAGCACTGAACAAATGTTGTCCAATAGGTTCATGGATACAAGTTTCAATGTCATATAATTTTCACAAGTCATGAAATAGTATTATTTTAATTTTTCCCCATTTAAAAATGTAAAAATATTCTGGGTGACAAACAGATCATAAGCTATAGGCAGGACCTGGTCTGTGAACTTTGTCAACTCCTCTTGTATCATTAATCATTAGGTTAACTCACAAGCACAAGTTATAATAATTTAAAGTTCTGCAGGGGGACCGGCGCTGTGATGTAGTGGGAAAAGCCACTGCCCACAGGGCCAGCATCTCATAGGGGTGCTGGTTCAAGTTCCGGCCACTCCCCTTCCAATCCAGCTCTCTGCTGTGGCCTGGGAGAGCAGTGGAGGATGGCCCAAGTGTTTGGGCCCCAGCACCCATGTGGGAAACTCGGAAGATCCTCCTGACTCCTGGCTTTGGATCGGTGCAGCTCTAGCTATTGCATCCATCTGGGGAGTGAACCAGTGGATGAAAGCTCTCTCTCTCCCTAACTCTGCCTTTCAAATAAAATAATAAAATAAATCTTAAAAAAAAAAAAAAAAAAGTTCTGCGGGGCACGGAAAGCCTAGACACTGTGGCAAAAATATATTTTACATGAAAGATCTCTGTGAGTGAGGTACCAATGGAAAGAGGTGGCCATCAAATGATGAACTTTTCTCTAAAGGGAGGAAAGAACTTCCATTTGCTTATGGCTTTGTCTAAATACTGATGGAATCTGTGGATTCAAAAGGCTTAAATAGCCTATAGGCAGCTCATGTCAAGAGTTTCAGGTGGTCACTGACATCATACATGGGTGTTAATTGTTAAATTAACAACAGGAGTCACTGTGCACTAGCTCCCCATTGCAGGACTTTTGTCCTCAATGGGTTGTATTGTGAGTTAACTGTGATATTTGTTCTCATACAGTTCTGTGTATGTGTGTGTGTGTATGCGTGCAAATTGTTGGGATCTTTACTTAGGATAGAGTTACTCTTCTGTGTACAAAGTTAATTGAAAATGAATCTTAATGGAGAATAGGACTGGGAAGAGGAGAGGAAGAATGAAGAGGGGTGGGAGTGTGGGTGGGAGAGCAGCTATGGTGAGAAGAATAACTATATTCCTAAAGTTGTACATAAGAAATTTGTATTCCTCAAAATTCCATAGCCTTGGCAGCTCATGACAAGAGCCTAGGGAGATTACTGACGCCATAAATACAAGTGTCAATTGTTAAGTCAACAACAGGAGTCACTGTGCACTTACTCCTCATGTAGGATCTTTGTCCTTAGTGTGCTGTACATTGAGATTTAATGCTATAACTAGTACTCAAACAGTATTTTTCACTTTATGTTTCTGTGTGGGAGCAAACTGTTGAAATCTTTACTTAATGTATGCTAAACTGATCTTCGGTATATAAAGAGAATCGAAAATGAATCTTGATGTGAATGGAAGGGGAGAGGGAGTGGATAAGGGGAGGGTTGCGGGTTGGAGGGACATTATGGGGGGGAAGTCATTGTAATCAATATTCTGTACTTTGGAAATTTATATTCATTAAATAAAAGTTAAAAAAAATAAAATAAAATTCTGCAGTAACAAGAAGTTGTTTCAATCACTAGCACCTAAACTTATACTCAATACATATTTGCTACATGAATATTTCACTGGGATTCTAAATGTGCAAAAATGATCAATGTGATATCTTTCACCCAAAGTTATTCCTCACTATATAATTAATATAAGTAAAGAATTCAGGAAATATAGCTCTTAAGAACTTCATAAGAGAATTTTCACAAAACCATTAAATGATGGAGCATTAGAAATGGATGCCAAAAACTTTAAATTCTTAAAAATAAAGGGGAAAATCAAACTAAATTATTAGATGTTATGGGAAAAATTTTTTTGGAAAAAGAATCAATATTAGTACTACAAATGACTGATGTCATTGAAATTTTCAAAAAGAGAGGAAAGGAAAAAGGAAACAATAAAGTGACAGATTAAACAGCACATTAGATACAGCTGAAGATAAAAATTAGAGAACTGGATGAGAGAGATGAGGAAAGTACCCAGATAGGATAAACTGACTCTTTCTTTATCTTATTATTCTTCTTTTAACTATAAGAAAATGGAATATGAAGCAAAGATGGTCCAACTGTGATTATTAGGAGTTCCACAAAGAATAACATAGAAAAGCAATAACTCTGAATAGCTAAAATTTTTTTACAACAAAAAATATGACTCCTTTACAATAAAGAGGCACAGAAACACTGTAGAAAGCCCAAAGGGAATATTATTCTGTTAAACAGAAGTGGTAGGATATTACGATGTTGTGAACCAGGCCAGTGTTGTGGCACAACAAGTTAAGCCACCACTTACAACAGTAGCATCCTGTATCAGAGTGCCAGTTTGAGGCCTGGCTACTCCACTTATGATCCACCTTCCTGTTAATGTGCCTGGAAAGACATCATATGGCTCAAATACTTGGAACCCTGTCACCCACATGGGAGTCTCGGGTGAAGTTCCTGGCTCTTAGCTTCAGCCTGCCCCAGCTCCAGCTGTTATGACCATTTGGGAAATGAACCAGTAGATGGAAGAGTACGCATTCTCTCTGTTGCTTCTGCCTTTCAAAAAAACAAGAAATAGGGGAGGCGGCATGCTTTATTGTCACCACAGCAGTAATACTTCGACCTTCAACACCAGTATCCCGTATCAGAAAGCCTGTTCAAGTTCTAGAGTATTCTCAGATTTCAAGTCCCAGAGTGACTGTTGAATTCCTGGTTGCTCCACTTCCAATCCAGCTCCCTGTTAATGCATCTGGGAAGACAGTAGAAGACGGCCCAAGTACGTGGGTCCCTGCCACCTACGTGGAAGACCCGGAAGGAGTTCCTGGCTCCTGGCTTTTGCCTGGCCAAACCTTGGGGAATGAATCAGTGAATGGAAGATCTCTGTCTCTGCCTGTGTCTGGCACTCTGCCTTTCAAAAGAAAAGAAAGAAATCCCTAAAGGATGATCAGGTAGTTTTTAACAGAATCAACTTCTAAATCCTTATTATTCATTTTTACACCTCTCTAAAACTGTTTTACTTTAAGACTCATCTATAAAACAAGGAATCACACAATATCTCTTTTCCTATCTCCCCTTTCACAATAGTCCTTTAACCACTTTACAAAAGAAAAACTTAAGTCTTTCCTATTGTAATAATACCTACATACAAAGAATGACTTAAAATATAGCTATTTTGGGGCCAGTGCTGTGGCGCAGTGGGTTGGTTAAAGCCCCGGCCTGAAGTGCAGGCATCCCATATATGTGCCAGTTCTAGTCCTGGATACTCTTCTTCCGATCAAGCTCTCTGTTGCAGCTTGGGAAAGCAGTAGAAGATGGCCCAAGTCTTTGGGTGCTGGCACGCGCATGGGAGACCAAGCAGCAGCCCCTGGCTCCTGACTGGCTCAGCTCTGGCCACTGTGGCCATTTGGGGAGTGAACTAGCAGATGGAAGACCTCTCTCTCTCTGTCTCTACCTCTCTCTGTAACTGTCTTTCAAATAAAGGAAAATAAACCCTAAAAATTTAAAAAAAAATAAGATACAGATATCTGGAATCTATTTTGGCATATAAAACAATGGTTTGGCTTTTTATATATTTCTATTAAAGATGAAGCACTGGAGTAGGTAGTTAGCCTAACAGTTTAGATCCTTACATCCCACAAGAATCCCTGGGTTTAATTATCAGCTCTGACTTCTGACTTTAGCTTCCTACCAATGTAGATGCTGGGAGACAAAAAGCAATGACTCGGGTGACAGGGTTCCTGTCAACCACATGGGAAACCTGTACTAAATTCACAGGTCCCAGTTTCAGTCCCTGCCCAGTCCCAGCCATTTCGGGCATTTGGAGGGGAAAACAGAGGATGGAAATTTTCTGTTTCTCACTGCCTCTCAAATAAACAGATGAAACATGGGTATTGAGTCAAAGTAAGATTTTCTTCATTTAGATATACTGTAAAAAGGCAAAGTTAAAGTAATGAAAACTTGTGTTTACTGACTTCATATCTTCTATTATTATCAAGAAAAGCACTACACCTAGGAGAAAATCAAAGGACAAGCATCGTAAGTTAGGGGGGAAAATCTGCTGTACCTTTTAACAACCAGGTAACAAACTCAGCTAAAATCCAAAGCTTTTTTTTTTTTCATCTTAGAACTCTCAGTGAAACAACTGTCATAAAGACGTGAATGTAAATGTACATTTGACATTAAAAAAGACAACAGACTTTTAAAGGTAGAAGACTGATTTGAACGTGGGGACTGTCCAGCATAATCCTGAACATTACAATCCTAAGTACTGAAATCCTGAAACTCTAAAATTACTAAACATAAAAATTCTGAAAATACAACTCTGGACAAAATAATTTTTATTTTGTAAAAGGTTATCTACTTATCTATCTATCTGAAAGGCAGAATGACGTGGAAAGATCTTACACCCACTGGTTCAGTTCCCAAGTGCTCATAACAAACCAGGGCAGAGCCAGGCCAAAGTCAGGAGCCAGAAACTCCATCAGAGTCTCCCAAGTACTCATGTCATCATCTGCTGCTTCCCAAGGAGTATCAGCAGGAAGCTGAATTGGAATTAGAGGTTGGAGTTAACCCCAGGCATTCAAATATGGGATGTGGTGTCACAAGTGGTAGTTTATCCTGCTGTGTCACAACAGTGCCTCCCGCCAAAAGTAATTTTAAAATTCTTCAGAGAACATTTATTTACATCTTTAAAAGGGTAAATCTACTTGAGATACACATGACAGAACACTTCCTAGGCCACTTCACATAAAGAAATAGGCCCAAAAGGAAAACCTACAAATGCATATCAATATAGTTGGTAATTATGTACATGCAGTTTTATTAACTGGGGTCCTCTGAAACACCTGAAAGAAATAAGTCAGTTTTTTTTTTAAAGATTTATTTATTTACTTGAAAGTCAGAGTTACACAGATTGAGAAGGAGAGGCAGAGAGATAGAGAGGTCTTCCATCTGCTAGTTCACTCCCCAATTGGCCGCAACAGTCACAGCTGTGACAATCCGAAGCCAGGACCAGGAGCTTCTTCCAGGTCTCCCCACGCAGGTGCAGGGGCCCAAGGACTTGGGCCATCTTCTGCTGCTTTCCAAGGAGAGTGGGATTGGAAGTAGAGCAGCCGGGACTCAAACTGGCGCTCATAGGAGATGCCAGCACTGCAGGCGATGGCTTTACCCGCTTTGACACGACACCGGCCCCACAAGCCATTTTTTAAGAGGTTGGGTCACTACAGTATATTCAGACACCCGAAGAGGTGAGTGAGATCTGAAGAAATTTTATCTTTGCAAGTGCTAATGTACAAAAAGGATTTCTCTTCATTTACCGAGGAAGTTGCACTGTTTTTCCAGTATTTTAGGCATAAAGATGCTATCATTGGCCGGCTCTGCGGCTCACTATGCTAATCCTCCGCCTTGCGGCACTGGCACACCGGGTTCTAGTCCCGGTCAGAGCACCGGATTCTGTCCCGGTTGCCCCTCTTCCAGGCCAACTCTCTGCTGTGGCCAAGGAGTGCAGTGGAGGATGGCCCAAGTACTTGGGCCCTGCAACCCATGGGAGACCAGGATAAGTACCTGGCTCCTGCCATCGGATCAGCGCGGTGCGCCGGCCGCAGCGCGCCGGCCGCAGCGGCCATTGAAGGGTGAACCAACGGCAAAGGAAGACCTTTCTCTCTGTCTCTTTCTCTCTCTCACTGTCTAACTCTGCCTGTCAAAAAATAAAAAAAATAAATAAAAATAAGATGCTATCATGACAATGTACTTTCAGAGAGTCAAATTTGAAAAAAGAAAAAAAAAGCAGGCACAAATTAGAATTCTATATAGGTCTTTACACAACTTATACTTCCAGTACTAGAATGGATGTAAAGATGAAATACACAGCATAGCAACTGTAAAAACTAATCCAGATAAATTTGGAAAAAAAAATGAAAACAGTAAAGCACATACACACACAGCACTGCGTATAGTGGACTTGACCTCAGCCTGCGGCACTGGCATCCCATATGCGCGCGATTTCTAGTCCTGGATGCTACTCTTCCAATCTGGCTCTCTGCTATGATCTGGGAAGGCAGCTGAAGATGGCCCAGATCCCTGGGCCCCTGCACCTGTGTGGTAAGTTAAGCTGACCCAGAAGAAGCTTTTGGCTCCTGACTTCAGACTGGCCCAGCTCTGGCGGTTGCGACCATTTGGGGAGTGAACCAGTGGATGGAAGACCTTTCCCTCTGTCTCTGCCTGTCTGTAACTTTGTCTCTCAAATAAATGAATAAAATCTTTAAAAAAAGAAAAAAAGAACACATGACATGAAAACCTGTGTTATAGGTATAGTTTATGGGTAACTGCTCAGAAGCAGTTCATAAGAGCTGGCTGATTTTCACTATCATTAACTATATTTTTTTTAAATATTTATTTTCATTTATTTGAAAGACAGAGTTGCAGAGAGAGAGGTCTCCCATCTGCTGGTTTATTCCTCAGATGGCCACAAAGGCTGGAGCTGCACCGATCTGGAGCTAGGAGCCAGGAGCTTCCTCTGGTCTCCCACGTGGGTGCAGAGGCCCAAGGACTTGGGCCATCTTGTACTGCTTTCTCAGGCCATAGCAGAGAGCTGGATTGGAAGAAGAGCAGCCGGCTAGGACTAGAACCGGTGCCCAAATGGGATGCCGGCGCTTCAGGCCAGAGCTTTAACCCGCTGCGCCACAACTCCAGCCCCAATTGACTATATTTTGAAGTTCTGTATCACAATGGACAGCTGCCTATTTTTCTTTCAGAGCAGGGATGGGGAGCCTTTTTTCTGCCAAGGGCCATACAAAATTATTAATTTAAAAATTAGCCCCTGCTATATAGAGTTCTTAAATTTTCAGTACCACCTGCAGTTGCCTTGGCAGGACCATACCAAATGTTTTCGTGGGCCTTACAAGGTCGATGGCCGAGGTGTTCCTCACCCATTTTAAAGCATGGCTTTCCTTGCAGAATACATTCACGTTCATTTTTTAAGTGGTGGATTCTCCTACACATAGTCCACTCAGACTCACACAATGTATCTCTGGAAACGTCTATACAGACTTACCTAAAATAATGCTCTTATCAGGTGTTCAAGTGCTCCATCTGCCTAGCATGACACAACTATCTTGCACACAACTGAAAATACAATAATCCCTTTCCCCAGAGTTCAGTTTTCTACACCTCTTACAGCTTTTTCCCAAACTGCAATTGCATTGTTGGCTTTGGGATTTCAACATTCAAGACTTTAATTTTTGGGGATTGCCGATTTTCAGGATTTTAGAGCTCAGAAATTTCTGATTGGGGGATTTCAACACTTGAGACTACACCACTCAAGACTACATCCTGTCTTCTCCCTCTTGGTCACATTCTCTTAGTTTCTTTTATTTATTTATTTTTAAAAGAGTTATTTATTTATTTGAAAGTTAGAGTTACACAGAGGGGAGAGGCAGAGAGAGAGAGAGAGAGAGGTCTTTCATCTGATGGTTCTCTCTCCAAGTGGCTACAACAGCCAGAGCTGCACCGATCCGAAGCCAGGAGCCAGGAGCCAGGAGCCTCTTCCAGGTCTCCCACGTGGGTGCAGGGGCCCAAGGACTTGGGCCACCTTTTACTGCTTTCCCAGGCCACAGAAGAGAGCTGGATAGGAAGTAGAGCAGCCGGGATTTGAACCGGCGCCCATATGGAAAGCCAGTGCTTCAGGCCAGGGCGTTAACCAGCTGCGCCACAGCACCAGCCCCTCTCTTGAGAGATAGAAAGCACCATGTGGGTGGCAGCATGGCAACTACTAGAGCCATTATTGCTGTCTCCCAGGGTCCACATTAGCAGGAAGCTGGAATCAAGAGCCAAAGCTGGTAACTGAATCCAGGTTCTCCAATGTGGGACACATGGACCTTAACTGGCTATTTCACTGTTAGGCCAAACACCCATTCCAGGAGTGTGTTTTTAAGAATTAATAAGCACCAGGACTAGCCTTGTCAAGTTTCATGCAGACACTTTCACAAATTAAATCAACTAAATATACAGCTCTAATATTTTGGAGGAAACACATAAAGAAATACAGGCAAAAGCATAGGCAAATTTAAAAAAATCAGTCATTCCAGTAATTTCTGGGAGATTATGCTGAAAGAAATGGAAGGATGGGGCGGGAACTGTGGCACAGCAGATTAAGCCACCATCTATAGTGTCGGCATCTCATATGGGCACCAGTTCGATTCCCGGCTGTTCCACTTTCAATCCAGCTCTCTACTAGTGCACCTGGCAAAGCAGCAAAAAGTGGCCCAAGTCTCTACTGGGAAGAAGCTCCTGGCTCCAGACTGGCCCAGGTCCAGCCATTACAGCCATTTGGCGAGTGAACCAGTGGACAGAAGACTTTTCTGTCTTTCCCTCTCTCTGTCTCTAACTCTACCTCTCAAATAAACAATATCTTAACTGATATAAACCTCTTGTGTTGCCAGTCACACAGAAGTAGCACATACAACACAGTAGATGATATCTGGTAACTGCACAGAAAACTGTATTATTGGTTTACATATACACTTTTTATTGTTATTTTAGAATGTACTCCAAGTTACAAAAGAGTTTACTGCAAAACAGTATGCTGTGTTACAGCAGCAGCAGCTTCATCCCCTGCTCACATCTCACGACTGTATCAGATGATTGACTCATATCATCTAGGTTTGAGTAAGTACTCTGTAACATTTACAAGACCACAACACAATTGCATATGATGAATCTCTGAACATATCCCTGTTAATTAACACATGACTTTATTATGAACTAGTATCACAGCAAACAACCAGTTTTTTAAAGATATTATGCTTCGCTAAACCTAAGAAACCATTATAAGATATACATTATACTAGCATGCAAAAAAAAAAAGGTTTTAAATAATCAAACCATTTCAAAATATCATTATTCCGTACATCTAAATTTCAGAGATGTCAAAATGTGGGAAAAGGTTTTTTGTTGTTGTTGTTGTTTGGTTTTTTTTTAAGATTTATTTGAAAAGCAGAGTTACTTAGAGAAAAAGATAGATTATCTTCCATCTGCTGGTCCAATTCCCAAATGGCCGGAAATGGCCAGGGCTGGGCCAGGCTAAAGCCAGTAGTCAAGAATACATTCCAGGTCTCCCATGTGGGTACAGGGGCACAAGTACTTGGGTCATCTTCCATTGCTTTCTCAGGTACATTATCAGGGAGCTGGATCAGAAGTAGAGCAGCTGGGACGGAACTCGTGCCGATATGGAATGCCAGCACTGCAGATAGCAGCTTTACCTGCTGCACTACAGTGCCGGCCCCAAAAATGTGTTTCTAAAACAACATAAAAAAATTCCTACAGATAACATTCTAAAGACCAAATCATAAAATGGGCAGTGGATATTACATGACAACTATCAAAAAAAAAGGAATACAAATGAACTATACACATATCAAACAGAGTTTGGTTTCACTTGTAATAAAAGAAATTCAAATTAAGACTACACTGAAGGCTGGTGCGGCGGCTGATTTGGCTAATCCTCCACCTGCGGCACTGGCGCTCCGGGTTCTAGTCCCAGTTGAGGTGCTGGATTCTGTCCTGGTTGCTCCTCTTCCAGTCCAGCTCTCTGCTGTGGCCCAGGAAGGCAGTGGAGGATGGCCCAAGTAGTTGGGCCCTGTACCCGCATGGGAGACCAGGAGGAAGCACCTGGCTCCTGGCTTTGGATCAGTGCAGCGTGCCAGCCATAGCAGCCATATTGGGGGGTGAACCAACGGAAGAAAGACCTTTCTCTCTGTCTGTCTGTCTCTCTCTCTCTCTCACTGTCTAACTCTGCCTGGCAAAAAAACAAAAAGACTACATTGAGATACTATTTTTCATTAGGGAAGATCAAAAGGTTAAAATCTCTATGATGGAAATGTTAGGAAATGGCTACTTTCAGAACACTGCTGCTAAAGTGTAAGTCAGGTACAATAAATTAGAAATGATTTTATCTGGAGACAGAAATTCTACTTTTAGGAATTCATTCTATAGAGATACTTGTATGTGTGCATAAGAATATATGTTCTTCAAAGCTGATTTACTCAACATTATATTAGGAAAAAAATCAGAATGGTGACAAGTGTTCATATCCATCAATATGGTGACACTGGTTAATAATGTATACGATATGATAGGATTATGTGCACCTACTGAAAAATGAGGGTGCTTTCTAAAGACTCTTATGGATGATCTCCAAATATACTGTTAAAGAAGATTAGGAAAACTGTCTATGGTACACTACTAACTGTGTGTGGGGGGGGGTGGACTGGTAATATATATCTTTTTCACAAAGCATAAAACATTTAAAAAAACTAGAAACACTGTTTGCCTCTGGGGTGAGGAAGTGGGTGGCTAGGGATTACAACTAAAAAGCATAAGTTTTCTTTTGGGATAATAGTATACAACCTAAAAGAAAAAAAAAGTTTTAAAGCAACACTTGCCTTTTTTCCTTTTGAGGTTTCAGAATCCTCATCTTCATCTACACTGAGTAGATTTGCCCCACTACATAAAAAATAAGGGGAAAAAAATCTTAAGTAATAATTACAATCCATATATTAAATTTAAAGGTTTTATCTTCTATGCTCCCTTAATCCAAGGAATCAGTAAATTTTTTCTGTAATGGACTAGATAAAAAGGTATCTTAAGGTATCCAGGCCATTATGGTGTCTGTTGCAACTACTCATCTTTGATATTATAGTGTGAAAACAGCCATAAACTATACATAACAAAATTACGTAATAAGTAGAAACTAATAGCTATTAACAAAATCAATGGGCTATAGTTTGCTGACCCTTCTCATAAATGAGTGCATGATTTTTATGACACATAACTACATATTTATGGGGTACAATGTAACAATTCAATACATGTATTAAATGTGTAATAATGAGATCAAGGTAATCAACATCCTCATCTTCTTAAATATTTATCTTTTTTTTTGTGTTGGGAGCCTTTAATCACTCTCTAACTCTATAAAATATATTATAAATTGTTGTAAACTGTTGTCACCTCACTGTGCTATACAATACTGGAACTTATTACTTCTAAGTAACATTTTAATATCCATTATCCAATCGCCTTTATCTATAGATTTTATATAATCTCATTCATTTTCCCTTTCTGTTTTGAACTAATAGGGAAAAAGGATGGAGAAACAAAATAAAGGAGAAGAAACTTTCAACTGGTAAGGAAAGGAAATCTTAGCTAATAAAAATAAAGTAATTCCACACAGCAAAATAGTTAGACTTCCACCACTTTTGAAAATATGAATGCCTCACTAAGAATCACTGGCTTGAGATTCTAAAAGATCAGATTAATCTTCTATTAATTATTCAGATTAATCTCGAAATGTTGAAAATCATGAAGTCCCTGAGGACATAATGAAACAAACAGTACAATATGTTAAGTGTAATGTACACGAGAGTAGACACTTCAAAAGCCATAATATACTCATGGCAAATCTTCCAACAAAGAAGGTCAAATATATATACCTTTTTGAAGACAATTCTGCCCAGTTACAGTAAAATCCTTTTTATAATAAAAACATAAACTACTGTTTCATTATTGTTTATGTACATCGTAATTTTTTGACGCTATACTTCTCTTCCAAACATTTCACAAAAATGTTTAAAAAGTACTATACTTTCTCTTCAGATTAATTTCATATTTAATTCTAATCTTTCAAAACTATATGCATACTAAATGTAGGAAAAATTTTGAATTGAAAAACAAGCCAAGAACAAACAAAAGGAAATGAAAGAGGATCATAAAATATTGATTTTTCAATAAAAAACTTTCCAGTTCAAAGTTCTCCTTCAAATAAAATGCCACCTGAAGTCAACACCTCATCGGTGAAGAACATAAAGCAGAAATGAATAGGGCTGCTGCCCAGACAGAAATAAAGCAACTACAATACTTAGCCAATATACTCTGAGTGACTTCTTGTGTAAAATTTTCTAAGAAATATTTATAGTTTTGACAGAATTTGCATATCCTTGAATTTGTTGTTTCTTTTGCCAGTGAAAAACTAGATCACAAAATCAAGACACTAAAAGCGTTGCTAAATCTGTATTATAAATCTTATTACAGGCAAAAAAGTTTCATCAAAACTATTATATAAAATTTTTACACAGCAGTCATTCCAAGTACATTAACAAAGTGCAATGAACACCTGAAGTTTTCTGTCTGGGTAAACTCCTGTATTTATCATTTATAGTGGTGTTGCCTTCTCTGGTGAAAATTTGATCTGGTAGATGATGGAGTGAGGAATGGGATGCGTTACAACTACAGAAGCCAGATACTGTAAAACTTAAAGTTTCAGACAAGTTCAAGCGTCTTAATCTGGGTTCAGTTAGAAATAGTGGCCTTGCAATTTCTTGCCTGAATAGATTGCCCCGCCCCTATACCTTTAAAAAATAATTTCTTTAGTTTGAAATATTCTGCTGTATGGCCAATTTTTAACCATAAAGCTATATGTATTTTGTGGGTATATGTATACATTTAAAAAAGATGGAAAAATATACAAAATTATTTATCAATAATGAACTGTTTTTTCTTAATGTATCTGTAAAAGTGAAAGGTTTTCTTAATACCATACTCTAGAAAATATTATACCATACTCTAGAAAATATATAGAATAGGAATTGTTTTTCTAATGAAAAGTTTCATTCTTATAAGATATCTGAGTGAAAAAATATCCTTACTCTTTATCTGTATCTCCTTCACTTTCTTCTTCATGATCAAAGCTCCAATTACTTTTAAAACCTCCATCTCTCTTAGACTCTGATCTAGCCAAAGCTGAAATAAAAACAAACTGAGATAAGTATTCATTACAGAGCTGTTCAATATAAAACAAATCTGAGCAATTCCCAAGCTCTTTGATCATCTGATATTCTTTTAATTGGCTCATTTTTGACAGCTTCTTATAAATATTCTATATCCTCCAAAGAGAAAAGAAACATATTAAAATCTGTTTTTGCAAATTTATAGTCACTCATATCTGTCTGCCATAGGAAGATGTTCACATTAGCAAGATATAATAAACATATTGGGAAAGTACATTAATATATATCAAATACATAAAATCAGTCCTGAATCTCAATCTCTGATCATTGTTCCAGAAATTAATTTCTATAAACAGTTTGCTAGCCTTACTTATGAGAACTATAACAAGATCAGTAGCCTTTTCCTTAAATTCAGTCTTCTCTTTTTTTCCCCTACAGGCAGAGTGGACAGTGAGAGAGAGAGACAGAGAGAAAGGTCTTCCTTTGCCGTTGGTTCACCCTCCAATGGCCACCGCAGCCACCGGGCTGCGGCTGGCGCACCACGCTGATCTGAAGCCAGGAGCCAGGTGCTTCTCCTGGTCTCTCATGTGGGTGCATGGCCCAAGGACTTGGGCCATCCTCCACTGCACTCCCGGGCCACAGCAGAGAGCTGGACTGGAAGAGGAGCAACCGGGACAGAATCTGGCGCCCCAACCTGGACTAGAACCCAGGGTGCCGGTGCCACAGGCGGAGGATTAGCCTATTGAGCCAGGGCGCCAGCCTTCTCTGCCTTTTAACATAAGAAAAACAAAACAAGGTTTTCTGTATCAGGCACACAGTTAACTCTGTGACCAGAAAAACTCTCTAGATCAGAAAAACACTCACTCACTTACATGCTTAAAATGTTTTATAAGTGCATGACTAAAACTCCCTAAAGTCAAAACAACCATAAAATAGAAACCTGGGGAGAAAAATGAAGTTGGCACTTGTCTTGGAGTCATTATGACAAAAACCCAATATACTAGAGTTTTGGCTTTGAGATTAGGTTTGGCCCTAGCAAGATAAAGTCAGAAGGGCTGAAGGGCAGCACTCTGATCTTGCAAACTAGTGGGGGACAGGAGAGAAGAAACCCACTGAAGAAAGAGTTAGCAGGGATTACTGCCTTACACTTGGTTCTGGGTTTCTGAATTAACTAAAGACAAATAAAGTGCATTCACCTCACGGCTAATATATTACAGTTTGAATGTTTATGTTCACCCAAAAGTACTACCTTGAAACTCTAACCATCAAGGTTATAGTATTATAAGGCAGAGGCCTACGAAGCTGATCACATAAGGGCCAACCTCTCAAGAATGGAATTAGTGTTCTTATAAAAGAGACCCTAGCGGCGCCGGCACACCGGGTTCTAGTCCCGGTCGGGGCGCCGGATTCTGTCCCAGTTGCCCCTCTTCCAGGCCAGCTCTCTGCTGTGGCCAGGGAGTGCAGTGGAGGATGGCCCAGGTGCTTGGGCCCTGCACCCCATGGGAGACCAGGAAAAGCACCTGGCTCCTGGCTCCTGCCATCGGATCAGCGCGGTGCACCGGCCGCAGCGCGCCGGCCGCGGCGGCCATTGGAGGGTGAACCAACGGCAAAGGAAGACCTTTCTCTCTGTCTCTCTCTCTCACTGTCCACTCTGCCTGTCAAAAAAATAAATAAATAAAAATAAATAAATAAAAGAGACCCAATGGGGCTGGCACTGTAGCATACTGGGTAAAGCCACAGCCTATCGTGTCAGCATCCCGTTTGGGTACCAGTTCCAGCCCATCTGCTCCACTTCCAATCCAGCTCTCTGCTATGGCCTTGGAAATTAGTATAAGATGGCCCAAGTCTTTTGGCTTCTGCAACCATGTGGGAGACCTGGAAGAAGCTCTTAGCTCCTGGCTTTGGATCAGTGCAGCTCTGGCCATTGCAGCAATCTGGGGAGTGAACCAGCGGATGAAGATCGACCGACCTCTCTCTCTCTGTAACTCTGCCTTTCAAATAAATAAATAAATAAATAATCTTAAAAAAAAAAAAAAACAAAACAAAAACAGGAGACCCAATGCAGCTTGTTTAGCCCCTTCCATCACATAAGTTATGAGATATTGAGGCAAATTCATACAGACAGAAAGCAGAACAGAGTTTACCAGGGGCTGGAAAAACAGAGAGAAGGGAGATGAATAATTACTATTTAATGGGTATAGCTTTTGTTTGAGATGGTGACAAAGTTCTGGAAATGGATAACAGTAGTAAGTGGATAACACTGTGAATATACCTAATGGCAACAAATTATACTTAAATGGTTAATATGGTAAATTTTATAATATACATTTTTAACCACAACCTAAAATTTTTTGTTAAAGACTTTTATTTTAAAGGCAAAATGATGGAGAAGATGACACAGAAAAAGATTCTCCATCTATGGGTTCACTCCCCAAATGGCTACAACAGCCATGACTGGGCCAGGCTGAAGCCAGGAGTTCAGAACTCCATCCAGCCTCTCATGTGGCCCAAGCACTTGGGCTATCTTCTATTGCTTTCCCAGGCACCTTAACAGGGAGCTGAATTGGAAGCAGAGCAGCTGAGACTCAAACCAGAATTCCAATATATGCCAGTATTGCATACAGTGGCTTAACCCAGTACACCACAAAGCTAAGCCCCAATCTGTGTTTTTAAAAAGGGGGGAAAAAGTTCTAAAAGTGACTAACAGAGGCAAATACAAACCCTCCAGACAGATATACAAAACTTTAATCCAAGCTTTAAAACAAGAATTTCCACAAACACAAGTTCACAACACAAAACAGGAGAATGTAAACAAGTCATCATGAACAAATTCAAAGTTTTTGAAAAGACAGCAAATAAATACTAGATAACAAAAACAAAGCTTTTCCCTGTCAGAGAAATTAAAACTAAGCAAGATGTTAAAGCCAGAAAGAACCCTATGGTGTTGGATTAGAGTCAGAGATATCAGTATGAATTCGTATTTATGTAATACATACATACATATATAACAAATATATACTCATGTATATATTTCATATATACTCAAGTGTATATATAAAATATATATATAAAAAATGATAGATATGTGTTGTAACATGGGTTAGTATATAGCGCTAGGGCTTCGACCTCAGAGAGGGTCTAGAAGCAGTGTCACCCACAGTAGTAAGGAGAACACTTGCATCCAGATCTTGCTTTCTAACCATCATTCTTCCAAATAAAAAAACCTGGACTCCTGGGGGGAAAAAGTGACTGATCTGGAGGCAAACGCAAGAAAAATAAAAGATGAACCTCACACAGTCACAGTGCAAAGAAATGTTTTGTTCTGTTTTGTTTTGTTTAAAAGATCGGGCATGGGCCAAGCACTGTGGCGCAGCTGGTTAACGCCCTGGCTTGAGGCGCTGGCATCCTATATGGGCACTGGTTCGAATCCCAGCTGCTCCATTTCTGATCCAGCTCAGCTCTCTGCTATGGCTTGGGAAAGCAGTAGAAGATGGTCCAAGTCCTTGGGCCCCTGTACCCATGTGGGAGACCCGGAAGAAGCACCTGGCTCCCGGCTTCCGATCGGTGCAGCTGCTGCCCTTGCGGCCAATTGGGGATTGAACCATCGGATTTAAGATCTGTCTCTCTCTCTCTGTGTAGCTCTTTCAAAAAAATAAATCTTTAAAAAAAAAAAAAAAAAGAAAAGATGGGGTATGGTGAAGGTTACTGTAGCAAATCTGAAACAATTTCCTATGTTCTAGCAAAGTAGAAACAATTTTAGTAAATGTAAATAACAACAGCATTAGATTATAAACCCCAAAACAAAATATTCATGAGTCCATGCTACTATAAACAAATTATTGAATAAATGGAGAGAAGGGACACATTTTCCTTATAGAAGAATTCCAAATAATATAAGCACATTCTGCCTCCTAGGAGAGATAGAACTTTAATCACCTTCCCTTGAGTATGGACTACACTCAGTGACCCACTGCAAAAGAAGATGATAAAAAGAGGAAAAAGCCGCTACAATTCAAAAGTTGTACTCTGGAAATTTATATTTATTAAATAAAAGTTTTTTAAAAAAGGAAAAAATAAATTGACAGTGGAGACACCTGACAAACATTACTTCGGCCAAGCAAAGTTAGCATCAACAGTAATATCTCAGTCATGTTACTTAAAAGAAAATGGTACTTCAGCTCTGTTGTGTTATTCCTCAAAATTCATAATGCTAGTTTAGTCAAGAAAAAAATCACTATGTATATCAATACAAAATGTAGTTTCGTAAAACTGTTTTATGCCCTTGTCAAATCAATAGTTAAGAATGTTTTACTACTATAGTTTTAAGGACCTGTGATTACTTTAAAATTTATTGTATATGGGTGAAATGGCCATTTTTACATTCAATTATTGTGTATAGTCATTGTTTATAGTCCCACTAACCAGGGTCTTTTTGCCTTTTACTTGTTAAACTTACTTAGTGAAGCATTAAGCTTCACACTAAAAAAAGAAAAAGGGAGAAGGATGGGCAGTTAGGAGGAAGAACATGTAGAGGGAGGAAGGGAATATCATATTCTTAGAATTTTACCTAAAAACTATATTGAATCTGTTAAAAACTAATTAAAATAGAAAAAAGAAAAAAAATCTCATCAACCCAAACTGAAATACAGTCTACAAAATACTAAACTGGTACTCTTTAAAACTATCGAGATTATGAAAAACAAGGAAAGATTATGAAATTGTCAAAGACTTAAGTAGATGAAGGAGATATGACAACCAAATCATCTTAGATTGGACAAACACATAAAAAATATTGATGGAGTAACAGGCAAAATCCAAATAAACTCTATACTGCAAGTAATAGTATTATACCAATATTAAACTTCCTAGTTTTGGTGAATGTACAATGGCTACATCAAGTGGCAATATTAGCAGAAGTTGAGTTAAAGATATAGAGACTCAGGGCTGGTGCTGTGCGTAGAGGGTAAAGCTGCCACCTACAGTGCTGGAATCCCATATGGGTACCAGTTTGAGACCTGGATGCTTCATATTCAATACAGCTCTCTGCTATGGCCTGGGAAAGCAGTAGATATGGCCCAAGTGCTTGGGCCCCTGCACCTGTGTGGGAGACCCAAAAGAAGCTCCTGGCTCCTGGCTTCGGATCAGCTATTTGGGGAGTGAACCAGCGGATGGAGGATCTCTCTCTCTCTGCCTCTCAAATAAGTAAATAAATCTTAAAAAAAAGACAGTCTTTATCACTTGTGAAACTTCCCTGTAAACCTGAAAGTATTCCAAAACAAAGTTTCAAAATACTGAATATAATATGAATCTGTTTCAAAAATCAAGAGATGTTTCAAAAATCAAGAGATGTTACAATATTTACCAACTAAGGGAACTGGGGTTCTATATATACAACTATAACAAACCTGATCATGCCATTTACTAACAGCAGATTAGAACCTACAAATAAGTAAAAGAATAATTCACATAGTTGTAACTACTGAGAAAAAAATTATGTAAAGCAGGTAAAATTTTTTAAAATTTATTTTTATTTATTTGAATGGCAGAGTTACAGAGAGAGGCAGAGACAGAAAGGGAGATCTCCCATCCGCTGGTTCATTCCCCAAATGACAGCCAATGACTGGGACTGGGCCAGGCCAATGCGAGGAGCTCCTTCTGAGTCTCCCACAAGGGTGCAGGGGACCAAGCACTTGGGCCATTCTCCACTGCTTTCCCAGGCACATTATCAGTGAGCTGAATCAGAAGCGGAGCAACTGGGACTCTAACCTGCTCACCCCATGGGAGACCAGGAAAAGCACCTGGCTCCTGGCTCCTGCCATCGGATCAGCGCGGTGCGCCGGCCGCAGCGCGCCGCCCACGGCGGCCATTGGAGGGTGAACCAACAGCAAAGGAAGACCTTTCTCTCTGTCTCTCTCTCTCACTGTCCACTCTGCCTGTCAAAAAAAAAAAAAAAAAAAAAAAAAAAAAAAAATTGTAGACAGCAGGTATTATTTTCAGAAAGAAGCAAACTACTTTTTCTTAAAGAATATTTATCTACTGGAATGTGAATACATGTACTTAAAGAAGGATTTTTTATTTGCACACATTTCATAAATACAACTTTAGGAACATAGTAATTCTTCCCACCATACCACCATACCACCCCTCTCACCCACACTCCCACTCCCAAGACTGTTCCCAGTCTTGTTTACTACTAAGGTCTATTTTCATTTAACTTTATACACAGCAGATTAACTGTATTCTAGGTAGAGTCCAGCACTTTGTATGAAGGAGAAAAAAAGATAGAGAAAATAAAAAAAAATCAAAACAAATAAAAAAAACCACATTAAAAAAACACGAACAAAAGCTATTCCTCAACAGTCTAGACAAGGGCTGTTCAAAGTCGATGCATCTCAATGGTAATTTTGCCTTTTTTTTTTTTTTAAAGAAATTTAATTATCTTTAAAGAGAAACTCAAGAATGGCACATCTTTTGTGAGCACTTAGACATAACTGTAATTTGTATGACATAAGAATATCCTCCACTTAATACACTAGAAGGATGTAATTCTTTGAGAACAAGTTTTACTATAAAGCATAATAGAGCTCTTTGAGGACTGAGGTCCTGCATGGGAAGTTAGGGAACAGTGACTCCTGTTGTTTATTTAATAATTAACAATCTTATTATGTATTAACAATCTTATTATGTACATCAGTGATCACCCAAGGCACTTGACAAGAGTTGCCTAAGCTATGGAAGCCTTTTCGATCTTCAAATTCCTTCAGTATTTGACAAGACCATAGGCAAAGTAGAAGCTCGCTCCTCCCTTCAGAGGAAAGTACAAGAGCAGGGACTTATTTTAGTATCATTTGGGATCCTGGAAAATCACTTGGAAACCATTATGGTAATACCTGATCCAGGTATCAATGGATATTAAAATTAGTGGATGAAATATAACAAATAGGATTTTTACATTGTCTAAAAGTATTTCTTTGGGGAAGGCAGCATGGTATAGTGAGCTAAGCCTCCAACTGTAGCACAGCATCCCATATGGGCACAGGTTCAATTCTGGGCTGTTCATCTTCTGATCCAGCTCTCTGCTATGGCCTGGGAAAGCAGTGGAGGACAGCGCAAGTGCATGGGCCCTGTACTCCTGTGGGAGACCCAGAGGAAGCTCCTGGCTCCTGGCTTTGGATTGGCCTGGCTGTTGGGACCATTTGCGGAGTGAAGACCTCACTCTCTGTCTCTCCCTCTGTCTGTAACTCTCTCAAATAAATAAATAAAATCTTAAAAAAAAAAAAAACTATCTTTCCATACAATAATTATTAACTACAAACAGGAAATAATTTTCAGGGAAGAAATCTGGCAAACACCATCTTAACTAAGTGATCAAAGTTAATTTTGCTAGTGATAGTACAAATTGGTAGGCCTCTAGATAGGACATGTTCAGCAAATTAAAGATAACCTCTGTGAGATCCCAGTGGAAAAAAAAAAAAAAGGACAATCTAAGAAGGATGTACTTTTCTCTGAAGGGAGGAGAGAACTTCCATTTTGCTTATGGCCTTGACTAAATACTGATGGAGTCTGTGGACTCAAAAGACGTCCTTAGCCTTGGCAGCTCGTGACAAGAGCCTTGGTGATCACTGACGTCATAACTAAGAGTGTCAACTGTCAAATCAACAACAGGAGTCACTGTGCACTTGCTCCACATGTAGGACCTCTGTCCTTAATGAATCATTCTATGAGAATTAATGGTAAAACTTGTCTTCAAACAGTACTTCATTGTTTGTGTGTCTGTGTGGGCACAAACTGTTGAAATCTTTACTTGTATAGAGTCAACCTTCTGTATATAATTAAAAATGAATCTTAATGAAGAATGGGGTGAGAGAGGGAGTAGGAGGTGGGGCGGTTTTGGGGTGGGAGGGCAGGTATGGGGAGATGAACTGCTATATTCCAAAAGTTGCAACTATTAAATTTATTAAATAAATGCTTTCTAAAAAAATTCACTGATTCCACCCAACAGCAGAATACATTTAAGTTCACACAAAACAATATCCAGCTACAGCATATCCTGAGTCATACAACAGATCTCAACAAACAAAAGGCCTGAAATAACAGTGTTATACAAAGGTATCAAACCAGAAATCCACCTAGGAAAATCTCTGAACACATGGAAACTAACATGCTTCAAGATAATCCATAGGTTAAGGATAAAATCTCAAAGGTAAACTTAAAAATACACTGATCCACCGGCGCTGAGGCTCACTAGGCTAATCCTCTGCCTACGGCGCCAGCACCCCAGGTTCTAGTCCTGGTTGGGGCGCCGGATTCTGTCCCGGTTGCCCCTCTTCCAGTCCAGCTCACTGCTGTGGCCCGGGAAGGCAGTGAAGGATGGTCCAAGTGCTTGGGCCCCGCACCCGCATGG
The DNA here is from genome assembly GCF_964237555.1 of Oryctolagus cuniculus. NCBI lineage: Eukaryota > Metazoa > Chordata > Mammalia > Lagomorpha > Leporidae > Oryctolagus > Oryctolagus cuniculus. The sequence continues at coordinate 96,830,544 of NC_091436.1, forward strand.
GAAACCAGGAGAAAACACCTGGCTCCTGGCTTCGGATCAGCGCCGTGCGCCAGCCAGCTGTGGCCATACAGCCATTTGGGGGGTGAACCAATGAAGACCTTTCTCTCTCTAACTCTGCCTGTCCAAAAAAAAAAAAAAAAAAAAAAAAAAAAATACACTAAAACCAAGGGGCTGGCGCTGTGGCAAAGCAGGTAAAGCTGTCACCTGCAATGTCAGCATCCCATATGGGCGCCGGTTTGAGTCCCAGCTGCTCCACATCTGATCCAGCTCTCTGCTACGGCCTGGGACAGCAGCAGAAGATGGCCCAAGTCCTTGGGCCTCTACACCTTCATGGGAGACCCGGAAGAATCTCCTGGCTCCTGGTTTCAGATCAGTACAGCTCTGGCCGTTGTGGCCAATTGGGGAGTGAACCAGCAGATGGAAGACCTCTCTCTTTCTTTGGCTCTCCTTCTCTCTCTGTGTAACTCTCACTTTCAAATAAAAAAAATCAATCTTTAAAAAAATACACTGACCTGAATGAAAATGAAAACACAGCATATAAAATGTACAGGTCACAACTAAAACTGTGCTGATAGAAAAATTTGCAGCGCTACATGCAGATCTCTGGTATTACGAAACATAGTTGGTCTTTGACCCTGTTTCCTGACATACAACTCCTAAAAAATTATTGCACTCTTCCAAGTGACAGGGTCTTTTTCCATTTTATTGAGTTGATTTGAAGGCTGGCAGTCTCTGTGCTGACTACCTCTCCAACCACCTGATCACTTAAGGCCAAAGACTCAACCAACCATGCATAACGAAGTCCCCCATAAAACCCCAAAAGGACAAGGTTGAGAGAGAGCTTCTGGATAGCCTAACAAATGAAGGTTCCCAAAAGGTGCCTCAAGAGAGGGCATGGAGGTTCTGTGCTTGTTCTCCCATACCTTACCCAATGCACGTATTCTTTTGTATCTTTTACACTGTCCATTATAATAAACCAATACACATTTTAAAAACAAATCACACTTCTATGGCATTCCTTACAAAAAATGTGTTAACTTGTATCTCATCATGAAGAAACATTAGACAAATCCAAATTGGGATTAACACAAACTACAAAGTAACCATCCATTTTTTGTTCCTTTAAAAAAAAGTTGGTGTCAAGAAAGACAAAAAAAGTTTTTTGAGATTAAAGCAGTCTAAAGAGACATAGCAAATAAACATAGTACATGATTCTATATTGGATCCTGAGCCAGATTTTTTCTTTTCTTTTTTTTTTTTTTTTTTAAATAAAGATTTACTTTGAGGGAAGAGTTAGGGAGAAAACAGCTAAGGAAACTCTACACAAATTGGAGAGACACAGTAGACCTACATGGAGGGTGTGGACATGCACCACTCAGGACCCCAGTAAACAAGAGCCTCCATACCAGCATTGGAGAGTGAGGTGAGACCAGATTGCAGCAGCCCAAACCACTGGTGGAAAAAGCTGCAATAAGAGCCTAGAGGGAATTCAGCTTAGAGCCCTATGGCAGATAGTGTACCTGCCAAACTAGAGAAGAAAAAACAAAGGTGGGGCACGTTTCTCTCTCCCCCTGAAACAGTGTCCTGTGGATACATGTAACAGCTGCACCAGCCCATATCTGTGCCCAGCAACAAAACAAGTAGAGACTCCTGAGTCTGATGGGGAGAAAAGACAGGGGGATGGGTGCTCGTGTCTATGGGAGGCCTGTGTGCTGGGACTGTGAAAACACTGAAGCTGTAAAGGAAGACTCATGGTGTGGCTAGGACCTTGGGTACTCACTGTGAGAGACTCCACATGCTCAGGGCTCCCTGGTTACATGGTGAGGGACACTGCTGGGGAATCTGAGCTTACACTGAGGATTGTACAGCACAGGTCCTTTGTATAGTCCTTGGGATAGAGCAGACAAATAATATACCCACTGGGGCTGGCACCCAGGCACTAGTCTCCTTTGAGGAGAGGAGCTAAGCTGAGTCTATGACAACAGACAAGAACAAACCTCCCCTCTGATTAAAAAAAAAAAGAGAGAGAGAGATTTACCACGCCAGACCTGTGTGTGTCACCTCAGACATGCCCTTCACCCTGAAGAACTGAACACAGCTCCCTGTCCACAACCACGGCATGCCTCTAGGAATTCCCTGGAAGCAGACATTCCACTAATCTACAGAGGCATACTACAAAGATGAAAACTACCACAGTGAAAACAAACAAACAAAAACAAAGAGGAAACCAACAAGTTTCTCTACAAATGCCAAAATAACAAACGGACCAATTCAAGAAGCAAGAATAAGGAAGACAACATGATGCCCCCAAAAGAACACAACACTTCAATATTAGCCTGTAAAGATGAGACTGAAGAAATGCCAGATATGGAATTCAAAAAATTGGTCATAGGATTACTTAACAGTAATCAGAAGCAAAGGTATGGACTACTAAAATCTGTACATCACATGAAGGAAAATTTCTCCCACAAATTTGAGATCTTAAAGAGAAATCAAAATTAAATATTAGAAATGAAGAATTCAAAAGAACAAATAAAAATGCAGTAGAAAGCATTAACAACAGAATCGGTAATGCAGAAGAAAGAATATCCAACTTAGAAGACAGAGCACAGGAAATTATACAGTAAGACCAAACACAAGAAGAAATTGGTAAACTAAAAAACACTATTGGTAATCTACAGGAAATAAATGACCCAACATACTGGTTCTAGGAGTTCCTGAAGGCATGGAATGAGAGAAAGGATCAGGAGGCCTTTTTAGTGAAATAGTAACTGAAAACTTCCTAATTTGGAGAAAGATAGGGATATCCAAACACAGGAAGCACACTGAACTCCTAACAGATGTGACCAGAAAAGATCTTCACCATGACACATTGTAATCAAACTCTTCACAGCAAAACATAAAGAAAAGATTCTAAAATGTGCATGATAGAAATGCCAGATTACTTTCAGAGAATCTCCAATTAGACTCACAGAGGCCTTCTCAGCATAAACCCTACAGGCAAGGAGAATGGTGAGATATACTCCAAGTATTAAAAGAAAAGAACCGTCAACCCAGAATACTGTACCCTGCAAAGCTCTCATTTATGAACAAAGGTGACATAAAGACCTTTAAAGACAAACAGAAATTTAAAGAATTTGTCATCACCAGTCAGCCCTGCAGAAGATGCATAAGGATATGCTACACACAGAAATACAGAAAACATGGTCATCACTATGAAAGAAGGTAAAGGAAGAAAACCTCCCAGTAAAAGTACAAAGGAGATCTAAAGCAAAAAATAGGAAGACTGATAGGAAAATGCCAAGGCAAAGTAGTTAGTTTTCAATAGCCACCTTGAATGTAAATGGTTTTAACTCTCCAGTTCAAAGACAAAGGCTGGATGAATGTATTAAAAAACAAAACCCATCTATTTGCTGCCTACAGGAAACAAATCTCATCACAAAGATGCAAACAATTAAAAGCACAAAGATGAAAAAAAATTTCATGACAAAAGAAACCAAAAAAGAGCTGCTGTAGCTATCCTAAGATCAGACAAAATAGACTTTAACACAAAAACAGTCAAAAGAGACAGATAAGGAAGGATACTATGTAATGATTAAGGGATCAATTCAACTGAAAGATGTAACTATTATAAATGTATATGCACGAAATTACAGGACACTTGGCTATCTAAAAGCAATGTTAAGGGATCTGAAGGGAGATACAGACTCCAATATGATAGTAATGGGGGACTTTAATACCCCACTTTCAGCAATGGACAGATCAACCAGAGAGAAAAGCAGCAAGAAAGCAGCAGAGTTCATCAACACTATAGACCAAATGGACCTAACATCTCTACAAAAATCCTACACTACAGTTGCAGAACACACTATCTTCTCACCAGTGCATGGAACTTTCTTTAGGACTGACCAACTGCTATGCCATAAAGCAAGTCTCAGCAAATTAAAAAAAAAAAAAAATCAAAATCATACCACGCATCTTCTCAGACTACAATGCAATGAAGCTGCAAATAAGCAACTCAGGAATCTCTAGAACATATGTAAATACATGTAGACTGAACAACATGCTTCTGAATGAACAATGGATCATTGAAGAAATCAAAAGAGAAATCAAAAAATTTCTGGAAACAAATGAAGATGACAATTGAACATACCAAAACTTACGAGAGGGGCCGGCACTGTGGCGCAGCGGGTTAACGCCCTGGCCTGGAGCGCTGGCAACCCATATGGGCGCCTGTTCTAGTCCTGGCTGCTCCTCTTCTGGTCCAGCTCTCTGCTATGGCCTGGGAAAGCGGTGGGGGATGGCCTGAGTCCTTGGGCTCCTGCACCGCGTGGGAGACCCGGAAAAGGCTCCTGGCTCCTGGCTTTGGATTAGCGCAGCTCGGGCTATTGCGGCTATCTGGGGAGTGGACCATCGGACGGAGGACCTCTCTCTCCCTGCCTTTCCTCTCTCTGTGTAGCTCTTTCAAATAAATAAATAAATCTTTAAAAAAAAATTACGAGATACAGCAAAAGCAGTGTTAAGAGGAAAGTTTAAAGCAAAAGGTGCCTACATCAAGAAATTAGAAAGGCACCAGATAAATGAGCTATCAATGTATCTCAAGGATCTAGAAGAACATCAAAGCAAACCAAAACTAGTAGGAGAAAAGAAATAATTAAAATTAGAGAAGAAATCAAAATTGAAACCAAAAAAATCAATACAAACGATCAGCAAAACGAATAGCTGGCTTTTTGAAGAAATGAACAAAATAGACACACCATTAGTCCATCTAACCAAACAAAGGAGAAGACCCAATAAATAAAATTAGAGATGAAAAAAGAAATGTAACAACAAAGACCACAGAAATAAAAAGAATTATCAGAAATTACTACAAAGAGCTGTACACTAACAAACTGGGAAAGCCAGAAAACATGGATAGATTCCTGGATACATATAACCTACCTAAATTGAGCCATGAAGACACAGAGAACCTAAACAGACCCATTAACAACATGGAAATTGAATCATTAATAAAGACCCTCTCAACAAAGGAAAGCCCAGAACCAGATGGCTTCACTGCTGAACACCAGACATTTAAAGAAGAGCTAACTAAAATTCTTCTCCAAGTTATTAAAAACAATTTTAAGGGAGTGAATCAACCTAATTATTTCTACAAAGCCAATATCACCTTAATTCCTAAACCCAAAAAAGACATAACAGAGAAAGAAAACTACACACCAATTTCCCTGATGAACACAGATGCAAAAATCATCTACAAAATTCTAGCCAATTGACTCCAACAACACATCAGAAAAATCATTCACCCTGACAAAGTGGGATTTTTCCCTGGTATGCAGGAATGGTGCAACACTCACAAATCAATCAATGTGATACATCAAATTAAATAACTGAAGAACAAAAAACCATATGATTATCTCAATAGATGCAGAGAAAGCATTTGATGAAATACAACACCCTTTGATGATGAAAACTAAGCAAATTAGGTATACAAGGAACATTCCTCAACACAATCAAAACAATTTATGACAAACCCACAGCCAGCGTCCTATTGAATGGGGAAAAGGTAGAAGCATTCCCAGTGAGATCCGGAGCCAGAAAAAGATGCACACTCTAACCATTGCTATTCCATACCTGGAATTTTTAGCCAGAACCATTAGGCAAGAAAAAGATATAAAAGGGATACAAACAGGGAAGGAAGAAGTCAAACTATCCCTATCCGCAGATGACATGATTGTCTATAAAGGGTTCCAAAGACTTCACCAAGAAACTAATGTAACTCATAAGAGTTTGGTAAAGTTGCAGGATAGAAAAATCACTACACACACACACACACACACACACAAAATCAATACCCATTGTATACGCAGACAATGCCATGGCTGAGAAAGAACTTCTAAGATCAATCCCATTCACAATAGCTATCAAAACAAACAAACAAACAAAAAACCAAATACCTTGGAATAAATTCAACCAACGATGTCAAAGATCTCTACAATGAGAATTACAAAACATTAAAAAAGAAATATAAGATAGAAAGAAAATGGAAAAATCTTCCATGTTCATGGATCGTAAGAATCAATAGCATCAAAATGTCTGTTCTTTCAAAAGCAATTTACAGATTCAATGCAATACAAATCAAAATACCAAAGACATTCTTTTCAGATCTAGAAATAATGATCCTGAAATTCATATGGAGCAACAGGAGACCTCAAATAGCTAAAGCAATCTTCTACAACAAAAACAGAGCCAAGGCATCACAATACCAAATTTCAGGATGTACTACAAGGCAGTTATAATCAAAAAAGCCTGGTACTAGTACAAAAGCAGATGGATAGACCAATGGAACAGAACAGAAATGCCAGAAATCAATCCAGTCATCTATAACCAACTTATATTCGACCAAGGAGCTAAAACCAGTCCAGGGGGCAAGGATACTCTCTTCACCAAATGGTGCTAGGAAAACTGAATTTCCACATGCCGAAGTATGAAGCAGGACCCCTTCCTTATACCTTACACAAAAATCCATTCAAAATGGATTAAAGACATAAATCTGTGACCTGATAACACCAAATTGTTAGAGAACATTAGGGGAAACCCTCCAAGACATTGGCATAGGCAAAGTGGCATAGGCAAAGAGTTCTTCGAAAAGAACCCAGAGACATAGACAATCAAAGCCAAAATTAACAAATGGGATTACATCAAATTGAGAAGCTTCTGTACTGCAAAAGAAGCACTCAGGAAAATGAAGAGGCAGCTGACAGAATGGGAAAAATTATTTGCAAACTATGCAACTGATAAAGGATTTATAACCAGAATATATAAAGAGATCAAGAAATTCCACAACAAAAAACAAACAATCCAGTTACAAAATGGGCAAAGGACTTAAACAGACATTTTTCAAACGAGGAAGTCCAAATGGTCAACAGACACATGAAAAAATGTTTAGGATCACTAGCCATCAGGGAAATGCAAATCAAAACCACAATGAGAACAGCGCCGGTGCTGTGGCATAGCGGGTAAAGCTGCCGCCTGTAATTCCGGCATCCCATATGGGAGCTGGTTCGAGTCCCAGCTGCTGCTCCACTTCCTATCTGGCTCTCTGCTATGGCCTGGGAAAGCAGAAGATGGCCCAAGTCCTTGGGCCCCTGCACCCACATGGGAGACCCAGAAGAAGCTCCTGGCTTCCTAGCTTCGGATCAGCACGGCTCCGGCCTTTGCGGTCATCTGGGGAGTGAACCAGTGGATGAAGACCTCTCTTTCTGCCTCTCCTCTGTATGTTAACTCTTTCAAGCAAATAAATAAATCTTAAAACACACACACACACAATGAAGTTTCACTTTACCCCCATTAGAATGGCTTTTATACAGAAATCAACAAAGAACAAATGCTGGGTGAGGATGTGCGGAAAAAGGTACTCTAATCCATCCACTGTTAGTGGGAATATAAAATGGTAAAACCACTATGGAAGTCAGTATGAACATGACCTAGCCATCCTGCTCCTAGGAATTTACCCAAGACAAATGAAACCAACAAATAAAAGAGTTATCTGCACCCCCATGTTTACCAGAACTCAATTCACAAAAAGACATGAAATTAACCTAAATGTTCATCAATTGAAGACTGGATAAAGAAAACTATGGAATATGTACACTTGGAATAATACACAGCAGTAAAAAAAAAAAAAAAAAGAAAGAAATCTGGTCATTTGCAACAAAATGGATGAATTTGAAAAACATTATATTTACTGAAACAAGCCAGTCCCAAAGGGACAAACACCATATATTCTCCCTGATCTGTGATAACTTATGGAGAACCTAAAAGGCACTATGTAGAAGAGAAACTGACACTGTGAGAAGCAAATGACTCGCACAGACCTTATCTTAACTATCAAGGAATAGGTTTTTTTCTTTTTTTCTTTTTTTTGACAGGCAGAGTGGACAGTGAGAGAGAGAGAGAGAGAGAGAGAGACACAGAGAAAGGTCTTCCTTTTGCGGTTGGTTCACCCTCCAATGGCCGCCGCGGCTGGTGCACTGTGGCCGGTGCATTGCACTGACCTGAAGCCAGGAGCCAGGTGCTTCTCCTGCTCTCCCATGCGGGTGCAGGGCCCAAACACTTGGGCCATCCTCCACTGCACTCCCGGGCCATAGCAGAGAGCTAGCCTGGAAGAGGGGCAACCGGGACAGAATCCGGTGCCCTGACTAGGACTAGAACCTAGTATGCTGGCTCCGCAGGCAGAGGATTACCCTATTGAGCCTCGGCGCCAGCCTTTTCTTCTTCTTTTTCATATTATTTGTTTAACTCTTTAACACAGAGTTAATCATATGTGTATAAAGTCAATTGAAATTGACTCAGTAGAAAATAAGAGTGGGGCAGCTGGTGCTGTGGCACAGGAGGTAAAGCCACCAACTGCAGTCCCAGCATCCTATATGGGTGCCAGTTTGAGACCTGGCTGCTCCACTTCTGATCTAGCTCTTTGCTGTGGCCTGGGAAAGAATAGAAGATGGCCCAAGTCCTTGGGCCCCTGTACCAGCATAGGAAGACCTGGAGGAAGCTCCCTCCTGGCTCCTGGCTTCGGATCGGCACAGCTGTGGGTATTGGGGCCAATTGGGGAATGAACCAGCAGATGGAAGACCTCTCTCTCTGGCTCTCCTTCTCTCTCTGTGTAACTCTGACTTTCAAATAAATAAATATTAAGAAAAGAAAAGAAGAATGGGAGTAAGAGAGGCAGGAGGAAGTTTGTTACTGTAAAGTTGTATAGTTCTGCATACATTCCGACAGACTTATTTCTAAGGGTATAGTTTAAAAACTTGCTATGGGACCCCAAATCCAATTAAGCTGCATGGTAAAAAATGCCATCTTAAGTGGTTAAGTGATCATATTCAGTGTTAAAGATCATATGGATAGGATTAAGTGTTAAAGTGACATATAGATAGGATTAAGCATCTGGTACTAATAATATAATTAAAAAGGAGTGAATGCTCCAACAGTTGAAGCAATCCACAAAGCAAACTCATAGAATGACCACTTTAAGTAGCACACTGACCTCCGAATCAGCCCTTAAGTCATTCTGGTCTAGCTGAAAAGCCTACCAGAGCATTTCAGGCTTGGAAAGCCAAGACACTGTGGCAAAAAATGTCCTACATGAAGAATCTCTGTGAGTGAGACCCCAGTGGAAAGAAGTGGCCATCAAAAAAGGATGTACTTTTCTCTGAAGGGAGGAGAGAACTTCTATTTTGCTTATGGCCTTGTCTAAATACCAACTGAGATTCTGGATCCAAAAGGTTTCCAAAGTCTTGGTAGCTCAAGTCAAGAGCCTGGGGTGATCACTGATGTCACACATTAGAGCATTAATTGTTAATTTAACAACAGGAGTCACTGTGTACTTACTTTCCATGCAAGACCTCTGTCCTCAATGAGCTATATTATGAGAATTAACTGTCAAATTTGTTCTCAGTTTTGTCTGTGTGCATGCAAACTGTTGAAATTTTAGTATAGTGCTGATTGTCTGTGTATAAAGTTAATTGAAAATTAATCTTAATGGAGAATGGGACTGGGAATGGCAGAGGGAATGAGGAGGATGTGGGGTGAAGGTGGCAGGGTAAGTATGGTGGAAAGAATCACTATATTCCTAAAGTTGTACTTATGAAAGTTATATTCCTTAAATAAAGGTTTCTTTGGGGCAAAAATAGAGATATATTTTATTTATTTGAAAGACAGTTACAGAAAGAGGTAGAGACAAAGAGAGAGAGGTCTTCCATCTGCTAGTTCACTCCCCAAATGACCACAACAACCAGGGCTGGGCCAGGCCAAAGTCTGGAGCCAGGAGCTTCTTGCGAGTCTCCCACATGGATGCAGGGGCCCAAATACTTGTGCTATCTTTTAGTACTTTCCCAGGGCATAAAACAGAGAGCTGGATTGCAAAAGGAGCAGCCGGGATGCCATCCAGCACCCATATGGGATGCCGGTGTTGCAGGTGGAGGCTTAGCCTACTACGCCACAGGATAATAATTTTTGATACAGAAAACACAAGAAAACATTGCCCAATACTACTTCACCATGAAATCTTTGAACATGCTAATGATACTAAGTCAGACTTCTGTGTGAGCCATTTAAATTGCAGAATTGTTCCCTCTTCACTAGGTTATTTCTTCATTCCACTCAATGGCAAGCTATGGACCTTTCAGCAGAATGTCAGCACACAGTCAATTTATCTCAAGTCCATGAGGCAGGCAGCAGTTTGGTGTTGTTGAGACTGCTGAAAACCACTTATCTTCTATGGAACAAAGACATCAAGCAGTGGCATCTTATTCTGCAGTCACATAGTTGGTTCTACCTGTATCCAGGTTACAGAGTCTCTAATAACAGTTTCTTAAGCTATTAAGTATATAGTTCCAAAGCTAGAAAATGAGCAACTCATAAATGTCTGTATGAGACCAGCAGTTCCTAATACTCCTGCTCCAAGATGATGAGAAGACCACAGGTGACAGGGGAATTTAGTATTCAATGAGAGACCAATGAAATTTGAGAAACACTCTAATCAGAATGCAAATGTACAATTCAAAGAGAAAACTGACTTTTTTTTTTTTTTGACAGGTAGAGTTAGTGAGAGAGAGAGAGAGAGAGAGTGTGAGTCTTCCTTTTTCCATTGGTTCACCCTCAAAGTGGCCGCCACGGCTGGCACGTTGCGGCCGGTGCACTGTGCCAATCCGAAGCCAGGAGCCATGCGCTTCCTCCTGGTCTCCCATGCAGGTGCAGGAGCCCAAGCACTTGGGCCATCCTCCACTGTCCTCCCGGGCCACAGCAGAGAGCTGGATTGGAAGAGAAGCAACCGGGACTAGAACCCGGTGCCCATATGGGATGTCGTCGCCACAGGCGGAGGATTAACCATGTGAGCCACGGCACCAGCCCTAAGACACTGTCACTTTTAATACTGTCAATAGTGGGATATTTTGAGTCTAGGCAATGTTATAATAACTCCAGTATGACCCAGATATCATTGAATAAAAGAAAACGAACAGAAGAAAAAGTTTAACATTCTTCCTCTTTTCTTCTTGCTTAGGCTTGTCTGGCTTTAGAATTTCCTAAATTAGTTCTTAATAAAAATAAGGCCAAACTAATGACTGTTTATGGTGATGTTTATCCTTACAAAACAAATTACAAATTGTGTTGCTGCCTCTGTTCTGTTTTTCTTTAGCTTCCTAAGTTGTCCAGAATTTAGAAACTTTTGGGTTTCATTAAAAACAGTCATTTTGAACTTTCAGAAATATAGCAGTCTCCCCTCATTCACAGAAGATATATTCCAAGAGCCCCCTAGTCTCAAACTGCAGAGTGTTTCAAATTATTTAATTTAATGCCCTTTCCATCTTAACTAAGCACTAAACACATTCTGCGGCTGGAGCTTTTACAACTTAAGAAGTGACAGCAACATTATAACAAATTTCACAAATATGTGCTTTGTTTTTATCATACATTCTTAGCAAAGTGGCTATTTTTTCTCTTTCCTTATTAAGTCAAAATTTTCACCTAAAGTAAGCACTTTACAGCTTCTAGTTGGCATATCCAAATCACTAGTGTCATTACTTCTATACTCTTTTAGCACAATTGTTAAGTAAAATATGAGTTAGTTCAACACAGGCAGAACCAACAACTCAGAACCAAGACAAGTACTAAGTGACTAACGGGGGGTAGGAGTGTATACAGCTTGGATACAATGGACAAATTCACATCCAGAGTGTGTAGGAGCAAAATGTTGTGAGATTTTGTCACAATGCTCTGAGTGAAACTCAACTTAAGATTTATCAATTATTTTTGGAAGTTTTTAAACATTTTTTGGACCATGGTTGACTACAGGTAAACATAATCCACAGAAAACAAAGCTGCAGGTGAGAAGGGACTAATGTTCTTGGCCTTTGTAGAAAGAACCAGAGAAAAAATATCAGGTAGGTATGGGAAAGGAGAGATGGCTGCATAGTTTAAAAACGACTGCAATTTGGCTGGTGCTGTGGCACAGCGGGTTAAAGCCCCAGCCTGCAGCACCGGCATCCCATACGGGCGCTGGTTTCAGAGCCGGCTGTTCCACTTCCAATCCAGCTCTCTGTTATGGCCTGGGAAAGCTGTAGAAGACGGCCTAAGTCCTTTGCCCCTGAACCCACATGGGAGACCCAGAAGAATCTCCTGGCTCCGAGCTTCAGATCAGCTCAGCTCTGACCATTGCAGTCATTTGGGGAGTGAACCAGCGGATGGAAGACCTCTCTCTCTAGCTGGTTCCACCTCTCTCTGTAACTCTTTCAAATAAATAAAATAAATATTTAAAAATAAAAAAACTGCAAAATTCTTTGTCACTATCTCCAAACACAGGCTGAAGACTACCTTCCTCTCCCCTAGAATCTGGGTTGGCTCTGAGACGTTTCAATCAATACAATGTGGTAAAGATAATTTCTACAGTTGGTCCTTAAAAGAGATCTGTGGCTTTCTGCTTTTACTCTCACCAATAAATGGCAATTCTCCATAATTATCCACTGTTTTTCTTTCTTTTGTCTAGCACCCTTCGGGGTGCAGGAAAAGACAAGTGGAATGAATAGTACAGAAGCAAAGAGATGAGGGATGAAGAGAAAGGTAGAAAATGTAGAGAGGAGCCTATAAAGCCAGGTCCCAAGCTCCAGTTCTAATTTTCCCCCTAACATGCCCATCCAGGGTCATATAACACTTCTACACTGGAGAAAAAAAAAAAAAAGATGTATTTATTTATTTATTTGAAAGTCAGAGTTACAGAGAGAGAGAGAGAGAGAGATCTTCAACTGGTTCATGCCCCAGATGGCCTCAGTGGCTTAATCTGGGACTCCCACGTGAGTAGCAAGTGTCCAAGAACATTTGCTATCCCCTGCTGCTTTTCCCAGACCATTAGCAGGGAGTGGAATCAGAAGTGGAGCAGCCAGGTCTCAAAGTGGTGCTCATATAGAATGGTGGCTTCTCAGGTGGTGACTTTACCCGTTATGCCACAACACCAGCCCCTCTTCTACACTTTTTGGTTTCCTTAGTTAATGTAATTTTGTGATGGTAACAGAGCAATCAACTTTAAAAAGTCTATCATAAGGAGTATGCAATTTCCATTTTCTTTCATTTTTCACTCCACTAGCCAACCTGTAAAACCATGATCAGCTACATCTAGAAAAAGAAACAAATGAAGAAAAACAACAAAAACTCAACAAGGCAAAATGAAAGGGAAGAAAGGAAGTTGTTTTTCTTCTTTTGATCTGCTAAGAATAGAAATAATACCAACTAACACATACTGATTATATGCCTAAGTACTTAATACTAATATTGGGGCCCGTGCTGTGACACACTAGGTTAATCCTCCACTTGTGGCGCCGGCATCCCATATGGATGGTTCTAGTCCTGGTTGCTCCTCTTCTGATACAGCTCTCTGGTATTGCCTGGGAAGACAGTGGAGTATGGCCAAGTGCTTGGGCTCCTGTACCCACGTGGGAGACCCAGAAGAAGCTCCTGGCTCCTGGCTTTGGATCAGCAGCTCCAGCTATTGTAGCTATTTGGGGAGTGAACCAGTGGATAGAAGACCTTTCTCTCTGTCTCTGCCTCTCACTGTCTATAACTCTACTAATTCAATCTTCATGGCAATCCCATGAACTATTATCCTTGTTTTACAGCTGAGAAAACAACAATTTGAGATCACACAGCTAGGTGTTGAACCTTAGCATTCTAGCATCTGAATTTATGCTCTCAATGCATTTCTTTTTTTTTTTAACTTTTATTTAGCAAATATAAATTTCCAAAGTACAGCTTATGGATTACAATGGCTTCCCCCCCCATAACTTCCCTCCCACCCACAACCCTCCCACCTCCCGCTCCCTCTCCCCTTCCATTCATATCAAGATTCATTTTCAATTATCTATACAGAAGATCATTTAGTATATATTAAGATTTCAACAGTTTGCTCCCACACAGAACATAAATTATAAAATACTGTTTGAGTACAAGTTATAGCATTAATTCACAATGCACAACACATTAAGGACAGAGTTCCTACATGAGGAGTAAGTGCACAGTGACTCCTGTTGTTGACTTAACAATTGACACTTGTATTTATGGCGTCAGTAATCTCCCTAGGCTCTTGTCATTAGCTGCCAAGGCTATGGAAGCCTTTTGAATTCGCCACCTTCGATCTTACTTAGACAAGGTCATAGTCAAAGAGGAAGTTCACTCCTCCCTTCAGAGAGAGGTACCTCCTTCTTTGATGTGTTTTTTTTTTGTTTTGTTTTTTGTTTTTTTTTTGACAGGCAGAGTGGACAGTGAGAAAGACAGAGAGAAAGGTCTTCCTTTTCCGCTGGTTCACTCCCCAGTGGCCGCTGCAGCCGGTGTGCTGTGGCTGGTGCATCACGCTGATCCAAAGCCAGGAGCCAGTGCTTCTCCTGGTCTCCAATGCGGGTGCAGGGCCCAAGGACTTGGGCCATCCTCTACTGCACTCCCGGGCCACAGCAGAGACCTGGACAGGAAGAGGAGCAACTGGGACAGAATCTGGCGCCCGGACCGGAACTAGAACCCAAGGTGCCGGCGCTGCTAGGCAGAGGATTAGCCTATTGAGCCTTGGCGCCAGCCATGTGGCACGTTTTTTCTACTAGGATCTCACTTGCAGAGATCTTTCATTTAAGTTGTTTGTTTGTTTTTTGCCAGAGTGTCTTGGCTTTCCATGCCTAAAATACTCTCATGGGCTCTTTAGCCAGATCCGAATGCTTTAAGGGCTGATTCTGAGGCCAGAGTGCTGTTTAGGACTTCTGCCATTCTATGAGTCTGCTGTGTATCCCACTTCCCATGTTTGATCATTCTCTCCCTTTTTCATTCTATCAGTTAGTATTAGCAGACACTAGTCTTGTTTATGTGATCCCATTGACTCTTAGACCTATCAGTGTGATCAATTGTGAACAGAAATTGATCACTTGGACTAGTGAAGTGGCATTGGTACATGCCATCTTGATGGGACTGAATTGGAATCCCCTGGCACATTTCTGACTCTACCATTTGGGGCAAGTCCGATTGAGCATGTCCCACATTGTACATCTCCTCCCTCTCTTATTCCCACTCTTATATTTAACAGAGATCATTTTTCAGTTAAATTTAAACACCTAAGAATAATTGTGTGTTAATTACAGAGTTCAACCAATAGTACTAGAACAAAAAAAAAATACTAAAAGGGATAAAGTATTACATTGTACATCAACAGTCAGGACAAGGGCCGATCAAGTCACTCTTTCTCATAGTGTCCATTTCATTTCAACAGGTTTCCTTTTTGGTGCTCGGTTAGTTGTCACCGATCAGGGAGAACATATGATATTTGTCCCTTTGGGGCTGGCTTATGTCACTCAGCATGATGTGTTCCAGATTTTGTTGTTAATAAGACCGGATTTCATTGTTTCTTACTGGTGTATAGTATTCTATACAGTACATGTCCCATAATTTCTTTATCCAGTCTACTGTTGATGGGCATATAGGTTGATTCCAGGTCTCAGCTATTGTGAATTGAACTGCAATAAACATTAAGGTGCAGAGAGCTTTCAATGCATTTCTAATGAAAATCACTTTCATTCTAAGTGTGGTTCTATTCTTTCTTTTCATTACATGAAATCACAAGATAAATAGACATCACTTCAACTAGGATGAAACCAGGAAATAAACATATTTAAGTAAGGTAAATAAGGGATAATCACAACAGTTTTCAAAAGTACAACCAAAAGAAAAATGAACAAGGCAAATGTGGAACTTTGATGTACAATACAAGTAGATTAAAGACCTTGCTCACATCTCATGAAATGCCGATCATTTATGATAAATTGTGGGAGTTGGCATTGTGGCAAAGGGGGTTAAGCCACTGCCTGAGAAGCCAGCATCCGTTTGAGTCCTGAATGCTCCACTTCCAATCTAACTCTCTGCTAATACGCCTGGGAAAGCAGCACAGAATGGCCCAAGCACGTGGACCCTGAAACCCCATGGGAGACCCTGAAGAAGCTCCAGGCTCCTGGCTTTGGCCTGGCATAGCCCCAGCTTCTGTGGCCATTTGGGCAGTAAACCAGCAAATGGGAGCTCTCTCTTTCTCTGTTTCTTTCCCTCTCTCCGTAACTCTGCCTTTCAAACAAATAAATCTTGAAAAAAAAAAATTCTGTCATCTAAAAAAAAAAGATAAGCTGTGCTTTATGTCAAGAGATAGTGTGAGAAGGGGGCAGCGCTGTGGTGTAGTGGGTAAAGATAGTGTGGGCACTGTGGCGTAGTGGGTAAAGCCGCTGCCTGCAGTGCTGCCATCCCATATGGGTGCCAGTTCTAGTCCTGGCTTCTCTACTTTCTATCCAGCTCTTTGCTATGGCCTGTGTAAGCCATAGAGCTTGGGCCCCTGTACCCACATGGGAGACCTGCAAGAAGCTCCTGGCTCTGGCTTCAGATCGGTACAGTTCTGGCTGCTGCGGCCATTTGGGGAGTGAACCAGTAGATGGAAGACTTCTCTCTTTCTCTTTCTGTCTCTGCCTCTCTGTAACTCAGCCTTTCAAATAAATAAATCTTAAAAAAAAAAAATTATAATAGTGTGAAGCATTTACTGTCCACTAGCCACAAACTGGCAAACTGATTCGGTTCTGAAATGAGTTTACATAAAAAATATGGCTTATGGCTAATAGCTGGTGCCGCGGCTCACTAGGCTAATCCTTCACCTGCGGCACCAGCACACCAGGTTCTAGTCCCAGCTGGGGCGCCGGATTCTGTCCCGGTTGCTCCTCTTCCAGTCCAGCTCTCTGCTGTGGCCTAGGAGGGCAGTGGAGGATGGCCCAGGTCCTTGGGCCCTGCACCCGCATGAAGACCAGGAGGAAGCGCCTGGCTCCTGGCTTTGGATTGGAGCACTGTGCCGGCCCCAACACGCCAGCCGTGGCGGCCATTTGTGGGGTGAACCAAAGGAAAAAGGAAGACCCTTCTCTCTCTCTCTCTCACTAACTCTGCCTGTCAAAAAAACAAATATGGCTAAGTAGAAAAACAATTTTCATTTGGAGACAGAAATGTTTTTGCTGGTGCAAAGGAGAACACATCAATAATTTAGCATCAGTCTTTTCAACAGAGTGGACAAAGTCCATAAAGGGAAGGAGACCTGCAATAAAAAGGAAAACAAATACCTAGTAAAATATGTGTATTATAAATGGAAGGCAGAAAAGTTATTTCAGGAAAAAAAACGGAGAAAATACAAAAAACATTTGATGGTAGAAGAAAACAACAAAGAATAAGAAAGCTAAAATAAAATGAACAACTGCAATACAAAAAGGAATAAAAGGAAAGTAACCTTTTTGAGTTCCCAAAGAGAAGAAAGAGTTATCAAAACAAAGGTACAAGAACAAGTTAGCTACCATCATCTTTGCCCTATACTGCAAGTGCCTCCTAACTAATCTGGCTGATAATCTTTTCCCTTTCTCCATAATTTTTTTCTCCATGTGGTAACCAATAACCTTTTTTGAGGCAAAAGTGCTATGTCACCTCCAGCCTCATCTTGCACCACTCTTCTTGTTGGTCCCAAACTCACCCTTTTTGAGTTCTCCAAAAATGCCATGCTCAATTCTATTCCCTGTGCCTAAAAGTTGTCTTCTCACCTCCCCTTCACCTATTCACCATTCAAACAACTACTATTAGATAAAATTCTCATTATTACGATCGCACTTTTTGTACTACACAGGTATAATTTTACATAAACAAATACAACTGGATTGTTAATTCTCCTCTCTAGACCATTTCCCCTCACTACTGTGCCCCTCAGTGTAGTGCCTACAACACAGAAGGTATTCGATAATCATCTGTTGAATGAATGAATGAACAAAAAGAAACTTTCCTAAACCATCAATGAAAAGTGGAAAAGAGCTGAGACAACAGTTAAGTGAATAAATGCAAAAGAAATGAGGTAAAAGAGGTAAGTAAACAATTCTAGCCTAATGAAATTCATACAGTTTTAGTGTGGTATTAAACATCTCTTCTCTGGTCAATTGTTAAATCAACAACAGGAGTCACTGTGCACTTACTCCCCATGTAGGACCTGTGTCCTTAATGTGCTGTACTATGAGAATCAACGGTAAAACAAGTCTTCAAACAGTACTTTATACTTTGTGTGTCTGTGTGGGTGCAGTCTGCTGAAATCTTTACTTAGCATATACTAAGTTGATCTTCTGTATATAAAGGTAATGAAAAATGAATCTTAATGAAGAATGGGATGAGAGAGGGAGTAGGAGATGGGATGGTTTATGGGTAGAAGGGTGGTTATGGGGGGAAATACAGCTATAATCCAAAAGTTATACTTTCTAAATTTATATTTATTAAATAAAAGTTTTCTAAAAAATTCTCTTCTTGGCCTTTTGGCTAGGATTAAGTGTGGTATTATACAAACAAAATCAAGAAGGTACAATAGTAGCCAGCAGATCTTTTGCCCAGAGAAGCCATACAAGGAAATGGGAATTAGACTTTCACTTACTTCTAAGGCTATGAGACATATTTCAGAACAAAGATAAGCATATTTTCAAACACAGGCATCTTAAACTTAACATGACTAAGCAGTGCTATTCCTTCTCAGTCC
This sequence comes from Oryctolagus cuniculus, assembly GCF_964237555.1. Classification (NCBI taxonomy): domain Eukaryota; kingdom Metazoa; phylum Chordata; class Mammalia; order Lagomorpha; family Leporidae; genus Oryctolagus; species Oryctolagus cuniculus. The sequence goes on from NC_091436.1 coordinate 96,849,145, forward strand.
TCTACCAGTCTACTCCATCTGAATAAATAACCTCACCTCCCAACATACCAAGCTAAAGCCCCTAAGAGTCCTCTTTGATTTTTGTTACTTTAATCTTCAATACACAATCCATCAACAAGTTCTGTAAGCTCCATACCCAAATTTATCAGCACTCTATATACACTTCTCTTCCTCAATCTCCACAGCCATTATCATAGTCCAAGCCTCCATCACTTCTGTTTAAACTGCTAAAATATTCTTCATGCTTTTATTCTTGGTCTTTCCTAGTTCATTCCACACAAAGCAGCCAGTTGATCTTTTTTTTTTTTTTTTTTTTTCATTTTACAGGTAGAGTTAGACAGTGAGAAAGAGAGAGACAGAAAGGTCTTCCTTCCGTTGGTTCACCCCCCAAATGGCTGCTATGGCTGGTGCGCTGTGCCGATCGAAGCCAGGAGCCAGGCGCTTCCTCCTGGTCTCTCATGCGGGTACAGAGGCTCAAGCACCTGGGCCATCCTCCACTGCCCTCCCGGGCCACAGCAGAGAGCTGGACTGGAAGAGGAGCAACCGGGACTAGAACCGGGCGCCCATATGGGATGCTGGTGCCGCAGGCGGAGGATTAACCAAGTGAGCCACAGCACCGGCCCCATGCCAGTTGATTTTTTTAAAAATATAAATCTCGGGGCCAGCATCATGGTGGAATGGGTAAAGCTAACACTTCTAATGCTGGCATCCCTGAGTGCTGGTTCGAGTGCTGGCTGCTCCACTTTGGGTCCAACTCCCTGCTAATATGCCTGGGAAAGCAGCAGAAGATGGTCCAAGTACTTAGGTCCCTGTGCCCACATGGGAGACCTGGAAGAAGCTCCTGGCTTGGCCTGGCCCAGCCCAGGCAAATATGGCCATCTGAAAATGAACCAGCATATGGAACATCTCTCTCACTCTTGTCTCTCCATTTGTCTGTAAGTCTTTCAAATAAATAAAGTAAATCTTTATATATATATAAATCCTATCATAACCCTCACTTGCCCCAAACTCTTCAATGACTTCCCACTGCTCAGAATGAAATAAAAATTCTTCATGATCCTTTACATTAGATCTCCTATTGTTCACAGACTCTCTGCTTTGCTTGCTACATTCCAATCATGACGACTTTCTTTTTATCATGTATGACTTCTGAACCTTTACATGTGTTATCTTCATGGAGTCCGTCTTACACTGCAGTATCTCACAGTTAAGGCATTAACTCACATGTAATCTCCTCAGAGATACTTTTCCTTCCTAACTTTAACACTATGTAAAGTGGCTTCCCCATATTTGCTCTGCATACTTCTTTCACAACTTTTACCACACTGTAGTTGTCTGTCTTGTTAACAACAAATATGTTTCCGGTACAAGAAATATGATAGATGGGTCTGGTTTTGTGGCATAGTGGGTTAAGCTGCCTGCAACACAGGCATCTCATATGGGTGCTGCTACACTTCCAATCCAACTCCCTGCTAATGTGCCTGGGAAAGCAGTGAAGATGGTCCAAGTACTTGGACCCCTACCAGCCACATGGGAGACCTGGAAGAAGCTCCTGGCTCTGGTCCAGATCGAAGCTGGCTGTTGTAGCCATTTTGGAAGCGAACCAGCAGATCAAGCTCACTCTCTCTCCCCCCCGCTGTTAACTCTGCCTTTCAAATAAATAAATAATTTTAACAAATACGATAGTGAAAAGAAAAGTATTGCTTTCACAGAGCTAATATTTTAGTAGAGCTAAAAAACATAACTTTATTTTGTGAAAAATGATATGAAAAACAAAACAAAAAGTTTGTAACGTGTTTGGTTTGTGTTTGTGTGTAATTCAACACAATGACATTGTAAGTAGGTTGTTGGGTCTGAGCAGACTTGAATAAAGGAAGTAAATGAAATTTTGGAGTAATTCTCAATGGATAATTTTTTAACTTATTTGTTGACAGTCTCTCCTGCTAAAACATAAGTTCTATGAAGTCAGGGATTTTGACTATCTTACATGCTACTGTATTCACCTTAATACAGTAGCCTGGAAGGATAAGCATCTCTGAGTGAATGAAAACCTACGTTAGGGCTGGCGGCACCATGGCTCAGAGGGTTAACGCCCTGGCCTGAAGTGCTGGCATCCTATATGGATGCCAGTTCTAGTCCTGGCTGCTCCTCTTCTGATCCAGCTCTCCGCTATGGCCTGGGATAGCAATAGAAGATGGCCTAAGTCCTTGGGCCCCTGCACCCATGTGGGAGACCCAGAAGAAGCTCCTGGCTCCTGGCTTCGGATTGGCACAGTTCCAGTTGTTGCGATCAACTGGGGAGTAAGCCATCGGATGGAAGACCCCTCCCTCCCTCCCTCCCTCCCTCCCTCTCTCTCTCTCTCTCTCACCTCTCTCTGTGTAACTCTTTCAAATAAGTAAATAAATCTTAAAAAAAAAAAAAAAAAGGAAACCTACTTCAGTTTTTCAACAACCCTACTGGAGAGAAGAAAAGTATAATAAAAAATGGTTTTTGTTAATTTATTTATGGTCGCGGTTCAATCCTCTGCCTGCGGCGCCAGAACCCTGGGTTCTAGTCCAGGTCGGGGCGCCAGATTCTGTCCCGGTTGCCCCTCTTCCAGTCCAGCTCTCTGCTATGGCCCAGGAGTGCAGTGGAGGATGGCCCAAGTGCTTGGGCCCTGCACCCCATGGGAGACCAGGAGAAGCACCTGGCTCCTGGCTTCGGATCAGCGCGATGCACTGGCTGCGGCGGCCATTGGAGGGTGAACCAACGGAAAAAGGAAGACCTTTCTCTCTGTCTCTCTCTCACTGTCCACTCTGCCTGTCCAAAAAAAAAAAAAAAAAAGACATTTATTTGAGAGGTAGAATTAGAGAGAGAGGGAGAGACAGAAAGAGGTCTTCCATTTGCTGGTTCACTCCCCCAAATGCTCCCAACAGCCAGAGTTGGGCTGATCCGACACCAGGAGCTTCTTCCAGGTTTACCGGGCACTCTGGTCATCTTCCACTGCCTTCCAGGCCATAAGCCATCTAGGGAATGAATCAGCGGATGGAAGACCTCTATCTCTCTCTCTCTGTCTCTACCTCTCTCTACAATTCTGGCTTTCAAATAAATCTTTACATTTTTATTTACAGTATACAAATTTCATGTATTTCCTATATACATATACAGAAACACAGTGATGCTTCCCATCCTATAATCCCTCCCACCCACACACCCACCCTCCTCCTCCTCCTATTCCCATTCTTAATAGCATCAGTAAGCCAACTTTTGATCCTCCAATTTCAAAACAAAAAAAACAACATACATAGCACTTCCTTTAACACAGGCTGCACCACTCAGCCTCTGGACAGGTACTTATTCTACCCAACTTGGAAAGGAGCAGTATGAAAAGAACCCAGAAAAATGCCCAGCTTTCCTTATTAGGAATCTCATATAAAGCTTTTATCATTTTTAGATAAAAGACTGCCTTGCATAAAGAGGTAAGATTCTCCTCCCACACCTCACTATATTCAACTAGGAAGAATTAGAAAATTGTTTCTCCACCTCTTTTAGTCCCTATTTATTCATAAGATAAATGCTGAGTACCTACTATGTTCCAGGCACTGTTCTAGGTCCTCTTAATAAATCAGTAAGAATACCTGTCCTTCAACACTTTCCCTACAGAATCTGTTAACCACTAAGATATTTTAAATTGTAATTTTTAAATTCCATGTTTCTAAACGGTTATTTTGTACAAGAATCTCATGATATACTGCATATGAAAATCAACTTTGCGAAATTATCCAGGTGGTTCTTTATAGAAAATACTGCAGAGCCTCATTTTCCTAAACACCTTATTTATAAACTCAATCACCAGAGTAAACAGTGAACTCAAAGTCACTTAAGCAATAACATTTTAGGTTCTTAGACAAAGAAATCTAGATGTGTTTTGGGGGGGTTCTTATAGCTACACGGGCAAAACGCCAATATTGTTACCCACTGCCACCATTCCCAACAAAAACATTCTCACAAAGCTTTTAAGACTGGCCCTTAACAGTAAATGTTTAACTTTCCCTCCCAAGAGAACAGAAATGGAAACACCCAAACTTTGTCTATTAAATTAGCTTTTGTAACGTCCCAAAAATGACATTGTGAATCTCATTCTCTTTTTTCTGACACACAATTGCAGAAAATATTCTTACGAAATGTGTGTTGCTAGTAAGATCAAACAAGGCCAGGCCTCACTCATTTCAACGCTGGCTGCAAAAAGCAGCCCGGGGCTCCGTGTAAACAGAAAGCCCAGGCGATATAAAACCTAACCCGAGAACTACAGCTCCCCTTCCTCCCCACTGACCCCCCAATTCTACCCAACCCTTAGCCACGGGAAACTTTCCATTAATATCAGACGAGACTCGAATGCAGTCTGTCCTCATCGTTAGGCCACCGCCAAAAAGGGCAAAAAAAAAAAAAAAAAAAAAGTCACAGACTTCTATGCGCACTCTCAAAAGACGCCCACCAACTCTGGCTCGCAGCCGATCCACCGGCGCCCCACGGCCATCCCTGCTCGCTGCCGAGCCTGGGCAGACTCGAACCCCGCGCGCTCACAGCACCCTCCCTCCCCGCCATCGCCCACCCCTCGTACCTCCGCAGTCCCCCAAGCACACCCTGTGTAGATAACTGAATATCCGGAGTTCCGGGGCTCCCGTTTTCCTTTATTTCCCCACCCCTTGTCTCGCAAGAGCAGAAACAGACGTACCTTCCAGAAAAGTAATCTCCCCAGAGCTACCGCCGCTCTTGCCGGCCGCCATCTTCCTCCTCCCACGCCGCCGCCTCCTTAATCCATGGCCCACACCGCCTCCGTGCTCGCCAGGATGAGGGGCCGAGCCGCCGGAGGGTAGCCGCCGCAGGGCTGCTGGCCTCGGGCTCAGCCGTCAGGCAGCCGGCGCTCCCACGTCCAGGCGAGGCCTACACAAAAGCAGGCCAGGCTCGCCCGGGCCTTTCCGCGGGCTGGCGGGCGGCGAGCGCGGCCTGGGCTTCTCCTCAGGCCCCTCCGGGGGAACGCGAGCGGCGGCGGCGGCGGCGGCGCTTCCCGGGCCCGGCTCCTCTCGGCCCACGACTCCCCATCCACCGCCCACCCAGGCCGCCTGAGAAGCCTCCGCCGAACGCAGGCCCCAGGAAGGGAAGATGAAGGCGGGCACACAAACACGCCTCCTTTCGGCCCAGGCCGTAAAATGGCCGCACCCGCCGCGCCGGGGCGGCGAAGGCTCCGCGACCGTCAGGCACCCCCGGAGCCTTCGCTTCTTCTGCAGTCGCCGCCGCTAAGGCCGCCCGCCCACCCCGCCTAGGGGTGAAAGCATCAGCGGAGGCATTTGCGGCTGTCCATGTGGACAGGGGTGGGTCTCCTCTGCCACTGCCTCGCGTCGGTCGCCACAGCAGCTCCGCCGCCGCCGCTCCTCCCCCACGGGCGCTGGAGCTGCCGCCCGGCTCCCGCCCCCGCCCGCCGCCCGCCGCCGCCGCCGCCGCCGCCGCCGCCGCCGCCCCCAGCGCGGCTCCCGCTCAGGACCCGGGCTCCGCTCTCAGGCACTGCGGGCTGTGGCGCCGCAAGGAGCGCCGGCTCTGGGCGCCCGCCGCCCGCCCGGCCTTTCGGTAGCGGCAGCTTCTCCGGCGCCGACTGGGCTCAGACAAGCTTGGCCCCCCAGTTCGACCCTCGAAGGCCCCATGGCAGACGTGGCCAGCGAGCGCTTCCTAGTTGGGCCAGTGGTACATTGAGTTTTGTGGCAGAAATGTTCTAAGTTTCTCTCTTTGAGGAGACCGTAGAGTTTAAACCATAGCCAACTGAAAAGGTGGTGAGGTAGAATAATTACAGATTAAGAGCATGACTCGGTCGTGGTCCACATTCGTTGTTAAAGAAATTTAAGATTATGTATGAGAAGGTTTTACCAATACGCTTTGGATGGCAGTGTTTAAAAAAAAAAGTCCTTTGTCATTTATGTACCTGAGATTTCAAAAAAAAAAAACAAACCCTAGTTTACAAGTCAGGCCTTATAATTTCAGAGGACCATATTCTGTTGATCTCTCGTTTTCTTTTTAAAAGAATACTATTTTGTCATTATAGAAAATACAAAAAAATGAAAAAAATTGTTAGCCCATGATCTTGCCATGGAAACTCAACTTCTTTAGGGTGTAGCTTTCCTATAGCATTTTTCTTAAAGCCTCAGCATCCCTATTTAAAAGAGACATACAAAACCAATTTGTGCTATATAGCAATTAAAAGGCAGCAGTAGTAAAGTGTTGCAAAAAACTGAGCTGGTGTAATCTTGGTTCTAATTAAATTGACCTATTAAGTAAGGCTTTCTGTTGTAAACTTCTTTTAAAAATATTCTTCTAAAATGAACCAATAATCTCCCAATTCAGCAAGAGAGGGTGATGAATATAACTTACTATCATTTGTTATTTTTGTTGCTTGAGGAGGTTGTTTGATCCTGATCCTCTATGACATAGTTTGTGCCCATGACAGTATAATCCTGAGGCATGTAGGTAACAGACAGATGTGGGTGACTGATCATTTGTACAGACTTCAAAATGTAGTTAAAAAAAATAAATCTCTGACTTTAAAATACATACTATACATGCTGGCTTTGGAAGTTGAGGAGAGTATCAGGAGTCAAGGATGTGAGTGACTTCTAAAAGACAAGACAAGGAAAGGGAGTTCTCTCCTAGAGTCTCCAAAAGGAAAACTGATACCTTAATTTTAGCCCAATGAGACAGATGTTGGACTAGAGAACTATAATATATTTGTGTTCATGTGCCAAATTTTGTGATATAGTCATTGGTGACAGCAGCCATAGAAAACTGATTTACCTGAAGTGGCAAACAAGGCGTTGTTCCATCAAAGATGTCTTCTGAAAAAGCTGAGATAGGATCTTTCAGGAAAAGTTCTTGTTTGTTTGTTTAAAGATTTATTTTATTTATTTGAAAGAGTTAGAGGGAGAAAGAAAGCGAATCATCTTTCATTTGCTGGTTCACTCCCCAGAGGCCTCAGTGGCCAGTTCTGGGCCAGTCTGAAGCCAGGAGCCAGGAGCTTCCTCTGGGTCTCCCACTGGGTACAGGGGACCAAGGCACTTTGGCCATCTTCCACTCCTTTTCCAGGTGCTTCAGCAGGGATCTGGATGGGAAGTGGAGCAGCCAACAATCAAACCAGTGCCCATATGAGTTGCTGATGTCACAGACAGTGGCTTCACCCACTAAGCCACAGTGGCAGCCCCAAGTGTTTTATTTTTAACTGTTATTAATTTCAAGTAATCTCTATAGGACTCTGTAATTCTAGTTCTAAAGGAAAGCTATGAATTAAACCAATGATTCACAAACTTAAGTGTATGTAAGAATTACCCAAAGAGCTTGTTTTTTGTTGTTGTTGTTTGAAGATTTATTTATTTATTTTGGAAGTTAGAGTTACACAGAGAGGGAGGGAGAGATTCTATTCACTGGTTCACTTCATGAATGGCTGCAACAGCCAGGGCTGTGTCAGGCCAGGTCTAACCCAGGAGTCCTGAACTTACTCTGGATCTAACACATGGGTGGCAGGGGCCCAAACACCTGGGCCATCCTCTGCTGCTTTTCCCAGGCCATCTGTAGGGAGTTGGATCAGAAGTGGAGCAGCCAGGACACAATGGGCACCCACCTGGGATGCCAACAGTCCCACCTGCTATGCCACAACGCAGGTCCTGTAGAGCTTGATGCAACACATTGCCTTACTCCACCTTCAGCGTTTCTGACACTGTTGGTCTGAGGTGGGACCTGAAAATCTGCATTTTTGACAAGTTTCCAAGTGATACAGATGCTGCTGATCAAGGAGCTACAATTTGAGAATCATTAGACCAAACAATCTCTAAATTCCTCTCCAGTTCAATTATTCCAGTTTTATGAGAACGGATACTACAATTAGGAGTAGAATTATCAGTGTACATGTTCAAGTATACATTAACTACAGTTTCTAAAATTGATGTTCCTCCACATTAGTATGATCAACTCATAATCTGTAATATCATATATCCTTTCATGCAGGATTCAGGGCCTAGAAATTTTCAGATTTAGGACATGCCTCTGAAGTTTATTTATTATATATATCCATATTTGGTATATTTGCAGATACTCAGTTTGTATTCTTTCTTTTTTATAAATATGGTATTGAAGCTCAGGGATGTTACTAAGCATGCTTTTGAATATCAGAAATATGACTAATTGTAAAACCAGTTTTCTGAGTTATACATTTAGTTTTCATTAAAAGTCTGACATTATTAAATATCTAGCATTATTATTTAAGTTAAGCAGATTGCACTCAGCTTTCTGCTAACTTGTTGCCATAATAACCAGAATTTAATTCTAGCATAAAAGATAAACATAATAGAGAAAAGTTAGACTACTTTAGCTTTGAATTGAGGTAATTACAGTGGATAATAACCTCCTTAATCTTTTCTAATAATTGCATTAAAGGAAATTTGGAAAAAGAAGGGAAAACATTCTGCCACCCAGAATCCAACCCTAGAATTTTATCTTTTCCAACATCGTTGTATTGATGTAATTATATGCATCCTGGCATTATATCTTGGACCTGCTTTTCTTCCAAACTCTAATTCAAGCTTCCCATGTACAACCACAAGCCATTATAACCATTTGCAATCTTACTGTGATCCCTGAGTCCTTGGATTTCTTCATTTGTGCTTTTTATATTTATTCCTATTTATTTTTAGAATGTTGATTATTTATTTCATGTATTTGTAAGGCAGAGATACAAAAAGAGATAGATTTCTCATCTACTAGTTCACTCCCTAAATGCCTGCAGCAACCAAGGCTGAACCAGGCCAAAGCCAGGAATTAGAAACTCAATCCAAGTCTGCCATGTGGGTGGTGAAAGGTCACCACAAAACACTCCAAACACCGGAGTAAGGGAGAAGCTTTATTGTCGGGTGGGGGAAGCCCAATAGGCTGCCTCCCTGTGCAGTAGAAAACAACAGTCTGTACTGGGAGAACAGGTCTTATATGGCTTTGCAGAGGTAAAGAAGTGAGAGCCACAAATACTGTTAGGGCTGGGGTGGAGCTGACGCTTGTTGTTGAGCCCTTTGGTCACCTGACTTTTAGTAAGCCAGGCTGGGCTTAGAATTCAATAATGCACAAAATGGCGAGAGGACCAGAGCCTAAGGTGGCACCACAGATAAGACCATACCATTTTACTAATAGGTGGCAGAGACCCAGTGACCTGTTCTATCAGCTGATACTTCCCAAAGTCTACATTAGCAGGAAACTGGAACTGGGAGTGGAGCTAGGACTCAAAACCAGGCACTCAAATATGGGAGATAGGCATCCCAAATGGTGTCTTCTGCTGTGCCAAATGCCCCCTCTACCAATACCACTTAGTGTAGACTCTTTGGAACATTGGTTGTTTTATTATTCCTTGATTATATACTTACCTCCTTTGCTTCTTTGTCCTTTCCTGCATTTCTTTTCCCAGAATCCTAAATCTGAGTAAAAACCTCATTATTGGGACATAAGAAGGTAAGAGTGCCTGAAGAGTCATTCAATAATTATTTTAAAGCACCGTGGCTGCCACCTCATAGGGAATGTGTGTTCTACCAGCCTTCCTACAAGGTTCTCAAATGGACATGCTCTCAAACTGTATACTACAACTATTTCAAACTTTTTCCCCATTACTTTCAACAGAATTTCTACTTCACACAGAAAAGGGTGCCACAGATGAGGATTTCCTTGGTCTGCGAAAACTATTTGCATTCTGTACCCATCCATTCTGTTTTTTTTTTTTTTTTAATTTCCCACTGTTACCATAAAGGCAGAGTTCATCCTTTAACTCAAGGAACTTATATATATATATATATATATATGTATGTATATATGATATATATATATATATATATATATCCTATGTGTCCCTTACCCTATTCCCTTGTGAAGATTCCCACTCTCCTTAGCCTACTACAATTTATCTTCTCTGGAGCAAAAGTGTTGGCCCTAGTCTTTATAACCTTTGAGATTTATTGCTATACCACACATATAAAGAGCCTTACAGTCAATTCACCAGCATAGCTATAGCTTACTTAAATTGTTCAGACATGTATTTGGGGCCAGAGTTGTGGTGCAGCAGTTTAAGCCACCACTGTGATACCCACTTCTGATATCAAAATGCCTTTTGGAGTCCTGGCTACTCCTCTTCCAATCCAACTTTGTGCTAACGTGTCTAGGAAGCAGCAGATGATGGCTCAAGTACTCGAGTTCCTGCTATCCTTGTGGGAGACCTGGATGGAGTTCCTGGCTCCTGGCTTCATTTGGGGAATGAATTAGCAGATGAAAGATTTCCTCTCTCTCTTTCTGTCACTCTGCCATGCAAATAAATTAATAAATAAATCTTTTAAAAGGACATATTTGGGAGTCCTCATATCATGAATCTGTTCTATATAGTTTCAGTCCTACAAGATGAGTGAAGAGCCAAGGAGACCAACAGTCTTCTCATACAAACAGGATTCAGAGGAAAACAGGATTGCAACAATCAGCAGGATTCCTTGAAAGACCCTAAAAGCATGAGACCCTCCTCAAAGTATTCTTGGCTCAAGGTATTTTTAGCTCTCTGACTGCCCTTGTCATTCACTCAGTTCCTTAAAGGATAAAACAATCACTTTTGACTCTCCTTTTTTTTTTTTTTAATCCAATCTCCTTCCTGAATATCTCTTCAACTTATGCATATTTTTTTCCAATTCCAATGACTCCCCTGTGGTCCAAAACCACTATAAACTCTCAGCCATAATACTATAACAAAGTAAATCAGTTCACAACACCTTATTTGAAACCATTCAAAGATTTTTTAGGATAAAATGTTTTTTTTAGAAAAAATGCATTTACTGGGGCCAGCGCTGTGGTGTTGTAGGTGAATCCTCTGCCTGTGGCGCTGACATCCCATATGTATGCTGGTTCTAGTTCCGGCGGCTCCTCTTCCAATCCAGCTCTTTGCTGTGGCCTGGGAAAGCAGTAGAAGATGGCCCAAGTGCTTGGGCCCCTGCACCCACATGGGAGACCAGGAAGAAGCACTTGGCTCCTGGCTGCGGATTGGCACCTCCGGCCATTGCGGCTATTTGAGGAGTGAACCAATGGAAGGAAGACCTTTCTCTCTGTCTCTCTCTTTCACTGTCTCTAACTCCACCTCTTAAATAAATAACTAAAATCTTAAGAAAAGTATTTATTTTATTTGAAAGGCAGAATTGAGAGAGCAAGATCTTCCATCCACTCATTCACTCTCCAGATGGCTGCAATAGCCGGGGTTGAGCCAAGCCAAAGCCATAAGCCTGGAACTCCATCCAGGACTTCCACATGGGTGCAGGGGTCCAAACACTTGTGCCAAATTCCGTTGCTTTCCCAGGTGCATTAGCTAGGAGCTAGATTGGAAGTGGAGCAGCTGGGACTTGTACCAGTGCCCATATGGGATGCACGCATTGCAGGCAGTGGCTTACTCACTGTGGTACAATGCTGGCCCAGGATAAAATCCCAAATCCTAGGCTCCTATTCCCTACCTCTAAGCTTCATCTTGCAGCATTCTTGTCTTCTTAAGCTCCAATCACATTTAGTTTTTGCTCTTTTCCTCAAATGCATCATCTTTTCTATAATTGGAAACTTTGAACATGTTTTAATCTCCATATGCAATGCACTTTTTGTGTGAATTGAATAGTGCACCTGTAGGTATTAGTACATATCTGCTGAATGAATAAACAAATGAATATGATATACCTAAAATAATTTCCCCAATGGAAATTTAGAATCATAGAATTCTAGATTCCTTAAAAAGGTCCTTGCCCCAGTGTTATCATTGTGATAGAAATCTAGGAAAGATACGCTAGAAGAGATCAGCAATCTAGGTGTGAACTAGGGCTTAGTTTTTTTTGTTTTGTTTTGTTTTTAAGGTTTATTTATTTATTTGAAAGAGTTACAGAGAGGCAGAAGCAAAGAGAGAGAGAGGTCTTCCATCAGCTGGCTCACTCCCCAAATGGGCCAATCCAAAGCCAGGAGACTGGAGCCTCCTCTGTATCTCCCATGTGGATGCTGGGGGCCAAGAACTCAGGCCACCCTCAGCTGCTCTCCCAGGCATACCTGCAGGGAGCTAGATCAGAACTGGAGCAGTTGAGACTTGAACCAGGTACCCGTGCACAGCACAGGCCCCTAGGGCTTAGTTTTGAAGTTTACAGTGCTGAAGTAATTTGAGTTGCTTTGAGGAGGCTGGGAATTGACAGACGACATGAGTTGATTATACACACTTAACAACAAAGTAATAAATAAACAATAAAGCTACAGATTTTTCAGTTGTATCACAGCTGTATTTCTTCTATTGTAGCCAGATTTATGCACAGATATAGATATTGGTTTGGACAAACATACTCATATTCTATGCTGGTTAGTAGTTATTAATAAAATATAATCCTAGTTTTAATATATTTATTTCTTTGAAAACACAATTTATCAATCTTGTTCCTCTAAATACTACACTTAATTGGAGCTGGCGCTGTTACACAGCAGGTTAATGACCTGGCCTGAAGCACTGGAATCCCATATGGGCGCCGAGTTCTAGTCCCGGTTGCTCCTCTTCCGATCCAGCTCTCTGCTATGGCCTGGGATAGCAGTGGAAGATGACCCAAGTCCTTGGGCCGCTGCATCAGTGTGGGAGACCCAGAAGAAGCTCCTGGCTCCTGGCTTTGGATCGGTGCAGCTCTGGCTGTTGCGGCCATCTGGGGAGTGAACCAGCAGATGGAAGACCTCTCTCTCTCTGTCTCTACCTCTCTCTGTAACTCTTTCAAATAAATAAAATAAATCTTTATAAAAAAATACTGCACTTAAATGTGCAGTATATAATTAGCCTATGACTAAATACAAACTTCAGAAGACAAAGGCAGATTCTCCAAATTGTGAATAGTTGATGGTTTTTGAAGGAGTAAGTGGATTTGTCAGATGAAATTAATGATAAGCATTTCTGTTTTAAACTAATTTTTATATTTCAATCTTCCACTTCACTTTCAAAATATTTTATTTTTCTTGTTTAATCGTACTGTGTTCTATGCTTTTTTATTTCTAGTTCACTCTTTATTGAGTACTTTCTGCTCTTCCTCATGCTAGATGTTCAGCAAGTGGTTTAGTAGCCATTTTAGTGCTTACAAGCTTACACTCTTGAGGAAGTGAAGCAGTAGCTAATCTTTCTAAATTGTAAATGAAGGCCGGTGCCGCGGCTCACTAGGCTAATCCTCCGCCTTACGGCACCGGCACACCAAGTTCTAGTCCCGGTCGGGGCACCAGATTCTGTCCCAGTTGCCCCTCTTCCAGGCCAGCTCTCTGCTGTGGCCAGGGAGTGCAGTGGAGGATGGCCCAAGTCCTTGGGCCCTGCACCCCATGGGAGACCAGGATAAGTACCTGGCTCCTGCCATCGGATCAGCGCGGTGCGCTGGCCGCAGCGGGGCGGCCATTGGAGGGTGAACCAACGGCAAAGGAAGACCTTTCTCTCTGTCTCTCTCTCTCACTGTCCACTCTGCCTGTCAAAAAAAAAAATTGTAAATGAATACATCATCAGAATAACACACATTTCTTATATATAGCCAGTTCCTATCAAGCACCTTCAGTGTGAACATTTATAAATAAAAAGGGAAGTTTTCAGATGACTAAGGCTACATTATCATTTATCTGGGCCCTGGGCACTTAAGACTTTATGGAGTCCTTCCTTGACAAGAAATATATTCAATATTTTTTTAGCTATTTTAAAGTTTTATATATATATATATTTAAATATTTATTTATTTGAAAGACAGTGGGAGAGAGAGAGAGAGAGAGAGAGAGACAGAGCGAGAGCAAGAGAGATCTTCCATCTTCTGGTTCACTCTCCAGATGGCCACAATGGCCAGTGCTGGACCAGGCTGAAGCCAAGAGCTTCTTCTAGGTCCCCCAAGTGGGTAGCAGAGGTCCAAGCATTTGGGCTATCTTCTTGCTGCTTTTCCCAGACCACTAGTAGGGAGCTGGATTGGAAGTAGAGCAACTGGCACTCGAACTGTCACTGATACGGAATGTTGGAGCTGCAGACAGCAGTTTACCTCTCTGCACCATAGCACTAGCACCATATTTTTAATTTATAAATTAGTAAAATTTATAACCACTTTGGTCTAAGGACAATAAAGTCCAGATTGCATTCATTATTATATATATATATTATCATTGTTTATTTTTCTCTGATTTTAAAAGAAATAACATTAAAATGTTTTCATACATCTTCAAAAGTATCATGTGTCTAATAGATAAATTGGCCTGCAGGTGAACAGGAAGACTTTCATGTTAATTCATGAAAATGACCACATGGAAACCATGACAAATTGAACATTCAAACAGTATTTCTTGGGGCCAGCATTATGACTCAGCAAGTTAAGCTGCCACCTGCAATGCTGGCATGCCATGTGAGTGCTGGTTAGAGTCTCAGCTGCTCTACTTCCAATCCAGCTCTCTGCTAATGCAGAAGTTGGCCAAAATGGTTGGGCCCTTGGGCCCACAAAGGAGACCCAGATGCAATTCCAGGTTCCTGGCTTTGGCCTGGCCCAGTCCTGTCTGTTGCAACCTCTTGGGGAGTAAAGTAGCAGATGGAACATTATTCTCTCTCTGTCTCTCCCTCTCTTTCTGTAACTCTGCCTTTCAAATAAATAAATAAGTCTTAAAAAAAAAAGTAGCTCTCAAACTTTAACATGAATAAAAACTGCTGAAAGTTCATCAGTTTCCTAGGCCTTATTTCGGACTATTTGATTCAGGATTCATAAATTCATATTTCTAATGAGTTGAAAGGTGATACTGATGCTGCTGATCTGAGAACCACAGTTTTGGGATTATATATCTAAGTGTTTTGAGACGAAACCAGTTCCCCCAGTATGATTTGCTAGGAATACTATCCAGATCTCCTAATCAACCTTTATTGAACATTTACAATTATTTTTAAATGTGGAAATTGAAACTCAAAGCTTAAATAAATTTGCCAAGATGACTCAGCTAGATACTCGTAGACCTGGAATCTGAGCACAGGTCTTTACAGATTCCAAAGTATATGCTCTCTTATTATTATTACCATGTGGTAAAGATTGGTAGAATATAATCAGTGGACATAGAAGCAAATTTTTAAACATGAAATAAGATGTCATAGTGGTACTTCCCTGGGTCATTGTTGTATTTGAACTGTTTACTGCAACTGGCTGATGATCTTTCTATTTATTCTTCACTTCTAGTCTCCAGTTAACAACACCAGACAGAATGTAGCAATGGCTGGTAACATAATTTTCTGAAAGTCTTATTCTCTAATAAAAATTTTGAGTTGTGGACTTAAACACTTTTGCCTTATGAAATTAAAGGTCTCAGTTGATACTCTGTCTATTCTTATTTCATTATAAATACTAGGGGACTTCTAAAAGTTCATGGAAGATGGAATTAAAAGATAATGTGCATTTTCCATGAACCTTTAGAAGCACCTTTATACGTATAATCACTTTATCTTTCTCCCTATAGTTTATATTTTTGTATGTCTACATGTTTCTTACTACTTTTCTTTGATTCTTTTATTTCTGAAAAACATAGTTCAATACAAACATTGACTTTTTTTTTAAGATTTATTGATTTATCTGAAAGGTAGAGTTACAGAGAGGCAGAGGCAGAGAGAGAGAGATCTTCCATCCACTCCCCAAATGGCCACAATGGCTGAAACTGGGCCAATCTGAAGCTAGGAGCCATGAGCTTTCTCTGGACCTCCCACTGGGGTACAAGGGCCCGGGGGCTTGGGCCATCTTCCACTGCTTTCCCAGGCCACAGCAGAGAGCTGGATCAGAACTGGAGCAGCCAGGACTAGAACCTGTGCTAACATGGAATACTGGTGCTACAGGTGGTGGTACACCCCAATGCCAGCCCAACATTGACTTTTATAAAAATGTGGCCGGCACTGTAGTGCAGTGGGTTAACACTCTGGCCTGAAGTGCCGGTTTCTCAGCTGCTCCAATTCTGATCCAGCTTTCTGCTATGGCCTGGGAAAGCAGTAGAAGATGGCCCAAGTTCTTGGGAACCTGCATGGGAGACCCGGAAGAAGTGCCCAGCTCCCGGGTTCAGATTGGCGCAGCTCTATTTATCTATTAGACACATGATACTTTTGAAGATGTATGAAAACATTTTAATGTTATTTCTTTTAAAGAAATGATCTTTACCTTCTAAATAATTATGAAAACTATGGATTTATCTTAATATTATATGAACATGGGGCTGGTGCTGTGGCATAGTGGATAAAGCTGCCACCTACAGTCTGGCATCCCATATGGACACCGGTTCAAATCCTGGCTGCTCCACTTCCGATCCAGCTCTCTACAATGGCCTGGGAAAGCAGTAGAAGATGGTCCAAGTCCTTGGGCCCATGCACCCACGTGGGAGACCTGGAAGAAGCTCCTGGCTCCTGGCTTCGGATCAGCATAGCTCCAGCCAATTTAGCCACTGTGGCTGATTGGGGAGTGAATTAGGGGATGGACGACCGCCCCCCACCCCGCTTCTCCTCTCTCTGTGTAACTCTAACTTTCAAATAAAATAAATCATATAGATAAATAATAAAAAATATGAACATGAAAACAATATTGAAAAGCTTGGTTTATTAAAAGTATGGAACTTACATGATAACTATTAAACCTATAATATGGGGATGTACTGCAACCTTGGTGCCAGTGTATTAGAAAATCAAAGATTATAATATTATAAAAGATAGCTAGCAGCAATTATTTGTAATATGACAGATTGAAGTGTAGGTTCCTAGGAGATTGTCTCATTTGGGAAAATGAAAGGGAAGATGTGTCAGGTCTTTAATAAGAATTCCTTGAACAATGTTACTCATGATTATTTTCTCCTGAGAAAAGGACAAGCTAAAGTCATGATTCAGCTTGTAAAGTTTGGACTGGAATATAATATAAAGTGAATTAGAGAATACTTTGTAGTGGTCAAGATTTTATGTCCATTGCAAGCATCTTATTTTCTATATATTACTGAACTTTAGCATCCTAAGCAAGATAAAACATTTTGGTATTTGATTCTGTGAGTTCATCTTCATTAAGCAAAGGTCATTGCTTCCTAGATAGCAGAATTGACAGAGGACAAATGCTTGATTTTGATAGAATAGTCTAGGCCACATTGTGTAAAATCTGAACTAAAGTCACAAATACTAGTGCTGAGACCCTACCTTACCTTATAAGCCCTCTATCTCTGAGAGAGCTATGTGGAGAAATTATGGACAAGCTACATTCCTAGAGGAGGCATAACATGTCAGTAGCCAACCATATCCACTCTGAAGAGAGAGTTGGACAGGGAAAGCAGTACATACTCAGAAGCTAGGTTTGAATGAACAGGAGAACAGAAATTTGGTGCTATTTTCTTATCTTCTGTTATCACTAGATTGACATATTTGAATTTTTTCAAGAAAAAACTTACGGAATTTTTCAAATTCCTGGCCCACAGTTCAATCCACTGCTTGATAACAAATTCTCTAGGATTATTGAGATAGTTGACCCAATTATATATTGTGGGAATTTCTACCTTGTCCTCAAAATTTGTACAGATTGGGGCCGGTACTGTGGTGTAGCAGGTAAAGTCACCACCTATAATGCTGGTGTCCCATATGGGCGCCATTAGAAACCCAGCTGCTCCACTTCTGGTTCAGCTCTCTGCTGTGGCCTGGGAAAGCAGTAGAAGCTGTCCCAAGTCCTTGGCCCCTGTCACCCACATGGGAAACCTGGAAGAAGTTCCTGGCTCCTGCCTTTGGATTGGCCCAGCTCCAGCTGTTGCAGCCATTTGGAGAGTGACCCAATGACTAGAAGACCTCTCTCTCTCTCTCTCTCTCTCTCTCTCTCTCCCTCTCCCTCCCTCCCTCCCTCCACCTCTCTGTAAGTATGTCTTTCAAATAAATAAATAAATCTTTAAAAATTTGTATATATCTATAGCTGGGAAATCAGGTCAAATGTAAAAGTTTGATGTAAGGAATAAACAGGTCATTTCCAGTGTCCAACATGGTGGTGAACATTGGTAGATGTTTGATAAATATTTGTAAATATTTGTTGAATCATCTATCTCATTGCCTAAAGTACTTTCATTTTTTGAGCCTGGGAATATTACAGATTTGGTGGGTTATGGACAAGTTTACTGAAGTGAAATGTCAATAAGGCCCAATGGTGTACAAGGATTAGAAGAAAAGCATATGGCTGTGATACAAAGGAATTATTTTCATGTGACAGTTCTTGAACACTGACTAGGGCCCTTCCCAGTGGCTGTTAGCACTTAAGAGATATATCCATGAAAAGAAAGATAAGCAGCAGGTAACTGCTTCGCTCATTTGTACCCTTATGTAACTTCTTTAATCTCTGCATTTTTTTTCAGATTTTATAGTAAAATAAAGTGAAATCAAACTTAGCCAAGGCCAAGTCATCTGTCTTAACAGTATTCCCACCTAGATAGCTTTAAGGTTGTGCACAAAAACTAAGTAATCACCTAAATACTTGTCACATCATCAAGAAATTTCTTGTGGTCTATGTTGTAGTACCATAGATTGAGCTGCTGCCTGTGATGCTGGCATCCCATATGAGCTCTGGTTAAGTCCCAGCTGTTCCACTTGCAATCCAGCTCCTTGTTAGTGAAAGAAGAAAGCAGTAAAAGATGGCCCAAGGGCTTGGGCCCCTGCCATCCATGTAGGAGAGCTGGATGGAGCTCCAGGAGCCTGGCTTCAGCCTGACCCAGTCCAGGCTCTTGTGGCCATTTGGGGAATGAAGCAGAAGAATGAAGAATCTCTCTCTGTCTGTCTCTCCCTCTCTTTCTCTGTAACTCTGCCTTTCAATTAAATAAATAAATCTTTTTAAAAACTTCTCAGATTTTTAAATCAGATTACAATGTAGAATAATTTTATAAAAATAATTTTCTATTAAGTACATAGAGCATAATTAACTCTGTAAAGATAAATACAGTTAGCCTTCAGTATCCATAGGGTACTGATTCTAGGACCCACCCATGAATATAAATATCTGAAGATGCCCAAGTCCTTGTATAAAATGGTTTAATATTTGCATATAACCTACATAATCCTCCTGTATACTTTAAATCATCTCTAGATTACTTATAATACCTAATATAATGTAAATGCCATTTTGTTGTTATATGGTATTCTTTAGGCAGAAATAATGATAAAGAAAAAGCCTTTTCATGTTCAGTACAGATGCAGTCATCATGGGCCTCACTAAGTTTTTCCATCAGAGGTTGATTGAATCTATGGATGCTGAGCCCATCGACTCAGAGGGTCAAATGCATCCTTATTTGAACTTTATAACCTAGGCAGATCATGCATCTTGTTTTGCTTTTCCAAATTAAGAAGTTAATGGTTGTGAGTCGTAATTTGTTTCAGTGTCACAAACAGACTTTGAGTTTATTGAATGCTGAAGATGACAAGATCCAAGATTCATTTCATCTCATCCCATTGAGAGTATGTAGCCATTATGGCTTGGGATGACTCTGGCTCTGAAGGACTGCCTTATTTATATAACTCAATTAGGCAAACACCACTCCCCATGGCATAGTGATTCAGATAAGCCAATGTAGTTATTTTTTTAAAAAAGATTTATTTACTTATTTGAAAAGCAGAGTTACAGAGAGGCAAAGAGAGGGAGATAGAGGTCTTCCATCTGCTGGTTCACTCCTCAAATGACCGCAACAGGAGAAGCTGAGCCAATATGAAACCAGGGGTCAGGAACTTCTTCAGGGTCTTCAACATGGGTGCATCGGCCCAAGGACTTGGGCCATTTTCTACTGATTTCCCAGGCCATAGTAGAGAGCTGGATCAGAAGAGGAGCAGCCAGGACTCCAACAGGCACCCATATGGGATGCTGGCACTACAGGCAGTAGCTATACCTGCTATACCACAGTGTGGTTCCCCACAATGTAGTTCTAAAAACACTTTCTTTTGTATTGAAGAAAAGTATTTAAAAGTCCATTAACATGATCTTGACAGTTGATCGACCTATGAGTTTTCTACACATTATATAGCTGAGAGTGATCATCAAATCCTGTTCTTAACTGACTTTATTTTTAAAAATTATTAATTTTTCATTAAATAAAATTTGGAAATAAGATACTAAAAGATATATATATGTGTGTGTGTGTGTGTATAAAAGCACTCAAAGACAAATATTGAATAGTTCTTTTTCTTTTTCTTTTCTTCTTTCCTCTTTTTCTCTCCTTCCCTCTTTTCCTTTTTTTTCCTAAAGAAGACTTTTTCAAAAAATTCCTTTTCTTTATTTGAAAAAGAGAGAGCAAGAAAGCGTCCATCCACTGGTTCACTCCCCAGGTGTCCACACAGCTGGGGCTAGAATAGGACAAAGCCAGAAGCCAGAACTCAATCTGTGCCTCTTACATGGGTGGCAAGGACCCAAGTACTTAAGTCATCACCTTCTGCCTCCCAGAGTGTGTGTTCACAGGAAATCGGAACTGGGAGTGAGGCTGGGATTTAAATCCAGGTACTCCAGTATGGGATGGAGGCATTTCAACCAATGACTTAACCAATGTACCAGTTGTCCATCCAGGCTTTCTGTCTTTCTTTTAAAAATTATTTATTTATTTTCATTTGAAAGGCAGAGAGAGGGGAAGGGAAGTGGAGGGGAGGGCAAGGGAGGGAAGAGGAGGAGGGGAGGGGAGGGAAGTAAAGAAATCTTCCATCTACTAGTTTTACTGCCCAAAAGTCCCCCCAAAAAAGTGGTGGGGACCCTACTACTTACTACCCATTGTTTATGGCCTCTCAGGATGAACATTAGCAGAAAGTTTGACCAAAGTGGAGGCATGGTTTGATCTGAGGCCTTCCAATACGGGACCCTGGCTTCTAAGGCCTTCCTTCTTAACAAGCTGTTCCAGAACCCACAGTTGGAGTAATAACTTTGTTATGTTTAATATTATAATCTGAATATTTCCTACTGATTCTGTGTTTCTCTATTTCATTGAAATGATGTACTGCATTCCATTTAGTAATTTTCCTGTAATTTGACATTTAGCATAATTATTGTTTCCTGTCTTTTGTTTTCATATTATCAATTGCTGCCTCCCTGTATACTCTAGAGCTAAAGCAAAGCTGAGTTTTTTGCTTATTTCAATTAAGACCACTCTGTGGACAAAATCCTGGTAGCATCTCAGTACAATGAGGGCAAATTGAGATTTTTATGTCTTTTGAGGGAGTCTGGCTTAAGGTAGATCTTTCAATAAGAGGGTTTGATTGAGACAGGATAAGAATCATAATAATTGAGGATTAATTGGAGGACAAGCAAGACAAAAGTTTTGAGGCTAGTGTTTTGAAGAGAAAATAGAAGAGAAAACAGTTTGGTATTATCTGAAAAAAAGTTGAGTGGTCTGATATCTCTTTTTTTTTTTTTTTTTTTTTTGACAGGCAGAGTGGACAGTGAGAGAGAGAGACAGAGAGAAAGGTCTTCCTTTGCCGTTGGTTCACCCTCCAATGGCCGCCGCGGCTGGCGTACCGCGCTGATCCGATGGCAGGAGCCAGGAGCCAGGTGCTTTTCCTGGTCTCCCATGGGGTGCAGGGCCCAAGCACCTGGGCCATCCTCCACTGCACTCCCTGGCCACAGCAGAGAGCTGGCCTGGAAGAGGGGCAACTGGGACAGAATCCGGCGCCCCGACCGGGACTAGAACTCGGTGTGCCGGCACCGCTAGTCGGAGGATTAGCCTATTGAGCCGCGGCGCCGGCTTTTTACCTGGCTTCTTAAGAGCTTAGAAAGGGGAGTGTTTACTTAGTACTGTCCCCAGGTCCCAGGTAAGGGGAAGTACATCCTGGGGAAAGGGTCATCTGATTGACAGGTGGGCGGATAGGATTACAGGGAGCAGGGGAGGTATGACTTCCAGCTCCTGACCTTAACCTAGCTATCCCATATCACTTTCAAATAAAATAATATATATATATATAAACTTTATTTAGTAAATATAAATTTCCAAAGTACAGTTTATGGATTACAATGGCTCCCTCCCATAACTTCTCTCCCACTCCCACCCCTCCCATCTCCCGCTCCCTCTCCCATTCCATTCACATCAAGATTCACCTTCAATCATCTTTATATACAGAAGATCGATTGAGTATATATTAAGTAAAGATTTCATCAGTTTGCAGCCACACAGAAACACAAAGTGTAAAATACTGTTTCAGTACTAGTTATACCATTACTTCACATTGGACAACACATTAAGGACAGATCCCACATTAGGAGTAAGTACACAGTGACTCCTGTTGTTGACTTAACAATTGACACTCTTGTTTATGGCGTCAGTAATCTCCCTAGGCTCTAGTCATGAGTTGCCAAGGCTAGGTAAGCTGTTTGAGTTCGCCAATTTCGATCTTATTCAGACAGGGTCATAGCCAAAGTGGAAGTTCTCTCCTCCCTTCAGAGAAAGGTACCTCCTTATTTGATGACCTGTTTTTTCCACTGGGATCTCACTCACAGAGATCTTTCATTTAGGGTTTTTTTTTTTTTTTTTTTTTTTTTTTTGCCAGAGTGTCTTGGCTTTCCATGCCTAAAATACTCTCATGGGCTCTTCAGCCAGATCCGAATGCTTTAAGGACTGATTCTGAGGCCAGAGTGCTGTTTAGGACTTCTGCCATTCTATGAGTCTGCTGTGTATCCCACTTCCCATGTTTGATCATTCTCTCCCTTTTTCATTCTATCAGTAAGTATTAGCAGACACTAGTCTTGTTTATGTGATCCCTTTGACTCTTAGACCTATCAGTGTGATCAATTGTGAACAGAAATTGATCACTTGGACTAGTGAAGTGGCATTGGTACATGCCACCTTGATGGGATTGAATTGGAATCCCCTGGCACATTTCTAACTCCACCATTTGGGGCAAGTCCAATTGAGCATGTCCCAAATTGTACATCTCTTCCCTCTCTTATTCCCACTCTTATATTTAACAGGGATCACTTTTCAGTTAAATTTAAACACCTAAGAATAATTGTGTGTTAATTACAGAGTTCAACCAATAGTACTAGAACAAAAAAAATACTAAAAGGGATAAAGTATTACATTGTACATCAACAGTCAGGACAAGGGCTGATCAAGTCACTGTTTCTCATAGTGTCCATTTCACTTCAACAGGTTTCCCCTTTGGTACTCAGTTGGTAGTCGCTGATCAGTGAGAACATATGATATTTTTCCCTCTGGGACTGGCTTAATTCACTCAGCATAATGTTTTCCAGATTCCTCCGTCTTGTTGCAAATGACCGGATTTCATTGTGTTTTTTTTTTCTCTGTATAGTATTCCATAGAGTACATGTCCCATAATTTCTTTATACAGTCTACTGTTGATGGGTATTTGGGTTGGTTCCAGGTCTTGGCTATTGTGAATTGAGCTGCAATAAACATTAAGGTGCAGACAGCTTTTTTGTTTGCCAATTTCATTTCCTTTGGGTAAATTCCAAGGAGTGGGATGGCTGGGTTGTATGGTAGGGCTATATTCAGCTTTCTGAGGAATCTCCAGACTGACTTCCATAGTGGCTTTAGCAGTTTGCATTCCCACCAACAGTGGGTTAGTGTCCCTTTTTCCCCACATCCTTGCCAACATCTGTTGTTGGTAGATTTCTGAATGTGAGCCATTCTAACTGGGGTGGGGCGAAACCTCATTGTGGTTTTGATTTGCATTTCCCTAGTTGCTAGTGATCTTGAACATTTTTTCATGTGCCTGTTGGCCATTTGGATTTCCTCTTTTGAAAAATGTCTATTGAGGTCCTTGGCCCATCTCTTAAGTGGGTTGTTGGTTTTGTTTTTGTGGAGTTTCTTGATCTCTTTGTAGATTCTGGTTATTAACCCTTTATCTGTTGCATACTTTGCAAATATTTTTTCACATTCTGTCAGTTGCCTCTTCACTTTCCTGACTGTTTCTTTTAAAGTACAGAAACTTCTCAATTTTATGCAATCCGAAATTTTTTTTTTTTGACAGGCAGAGTGGACAGTGAGAGAGAGACAGACAGAGAGAAAGGTCTTCCTTTGCCATTGTTTCACCCTCCAATGGCTGCCGCGGCTGGCGAGCTGTGGCCGGCGCACTGCGCTGATCCGATGGCAGGAGCCAGGTACTTATCCTGGTCTCCCATGGGGTGCAGGGCCCAAGCATTTGGGCCATCCTCCACTGCACTCCCTGGCCACAGCAGAGAGCAGGCCTGGAAGAGGGGCGACCGGGACAGAATCCGGCGCCCCAACCAGGACTAGAACCCGGTGTGCTGGCGCCGCAAGGTGGAGGATTAGCCTAATGAGCCGCGGCGCCGGCCACAATCCCAAATGTTAATTTTGGCTTTGACTGCCCGTGCTTCTGGGGTCTTTTCCAAGAAGTCTTTGCTGGTACCTATATCTTGCAGGGTTTCTCCAATGTTTTCTAATAATTTGATGGTGTTGGGTCATAGATTTATGTCTTTAATCCATGTTGAGTGGATTTTTGTGTAAGGTGAAAGGTAGGGGTCTCGTTTCATGCTTCTGTACGTGGAAATCCAATTTTCCCAGCACCATTTATTGAATAGACTGTCTTTACTCCAGGAATTGGTTTTGGATCCTTGATCAAATATGAGTTGGCTGTAGATGTTTGGATTGATTTCTGGTGTTTCTGTTCTGTTCCGTTGGTCTATCCATCTGTTTCTGTACCAGTACCATGCTGTTTTGATAACAACTGCCCTGTAGTATGTCCTGAAATCTGGTATTGTGATGCCTCCAGCTTTGTTTTTGTTGTACAAGATTGCTTTAGCTATTCAAGGTCTCCTGTGTCTCCATATGAATTTCAGCATCATTTTTTCCAGATCTGAGAAGAAGGTCTTCGGTATCTTGATTGGTATTGCATTGAATCTATAAATTGCTTTTGGGAGAATGGACATTTTGATGATATTGATTCTTCCAATCCATGAGCATGGTAGATTTTTCCATTTCTTGGTATCCTCTTCTATTTCTTTCTTTAAGGTTTTGTAATTTTCATCGTAGAGATCTTTAACATCCTTGGTTAAGTTGATTCCAAGGTATTTGATTGTTTTTGTAGCTATTGTGAATGGGATTGATCTTAGAAGTTCTTTCTCAGCCGTGGCCATGGCATTGCCTGTGTAAACAAAGGCTGTTGATTTTTGTGCATTGATTTTATATCCTGCTACTTTGCCAAACTCTTCTATGAGTTCCAATAGTCTCTTAGTAGAGTTCTTTGTGTCCCGTAAATAAAGAATCATATCATCTGCAAAGAGGGATAGTTTGAGTTCTTCCTTCCCGGTTTGTATCCCTTTAATTTCTTTTTCTTGCCTAATAGCTCTGGCTAAAACTTCCAGAACTGTATTGAATAGCAGTGGTGAGAGTGGGCATCCCTGTCTGGTACCAGATCTCAGTGAAAATGCTTCCAGCTTTTCCCCATTCAATAGGATGTTGGCTGTGGGTTTTTCATAGATTGCTTTGATTGTATTGAGGAATGTTCCTTCCAAACCCAGTTTGCTTAGGGTTTTCATCATGAACGGGTGTTGTATTTTATCAAATGCTTTCTCGGTGTCTATTGAGATAATCATATGGTTTTTCTTCTGCAGTCTGTCAATGTGGTGTATCATGTTGATTGTTTTGCACACATTGAACCAATCCTGCATACCAGGGATAAATCCTACTTGGTCTGGATGGATGATCTTTCTGATGTGTTGTTGCATTCTATTGGCGAGAATTTTATTGAGGATTTTTGCATCTATGTTCATCAGGGATATTGGTCTGTAATTCTCTTTCAATGCTGCATCTTTTTCCGGCTTAGGAATTAAGGTGATGCTGGCTTCATAGAAAGAATTTGGGAGGATTCCCTCTTCTTCGATTGTTCTGAATATTTTGAGAAGAATTGGAGTTAGTTCTTCTTTAAATGTCTGGTACAATTCAGCAGTGAATCCATCTGGTCCTGGGCTTTTCTTTGTTGGGAGGGCCTTTATTACTGTTTCAATTTCTGTCTCAGTTATGGGTCTGTTTAGGTTTTCTATGTCTTCCTGGTTCAATTTAGGTAGATTTCATGTGTCCAGGAATCTGTCCATTTCTGATCGATTTCCCTGTTTGCTGGCATACAGTCCTTATAGCAATTTCTGATGATTCTTTTTATTTCTGTGGTGTCTGTTGTTACATTTCCTTTTTCATCTCTGATTTTATTGATTTGGGTCTTTTATCTTCTTTTTTTAGTTAGTTGGGACAATGGGATGTCAATTTTGTTTATTTTTTCAAAAACCACCTCCTCGTTTGGCTGATTTTTTGTAATGTTTTTTTGGATTCAATCCTGTTGATTTCTTCCCTGATTTTAATTATTTCTCTTCTCCTGCTAGATTTGGGTCTGGTTTGCTGCAGATTTTCTAGATTCTTAAGATGAATTGGAAGCTCATTTATTTGGTGCCTTTCCAATTTCTTGATGTAGGAACATATTGTTATAATCTTTCCTCTTAACACTGCTTTTGCTGTATCCCATAAGTTTTGGTATGTTGTGCTGTTATCCTCATTGACTTCCAGAAAATTTTTGATTTCTTCTATGACCCATTGTTCACTCAGGAGCATGTTGTTCAATCTCCATGTGTTTGCATATGCTCTAGGGATTCCTGAGTTGCTAATTTCCAACTTCATTCCTCTATGGTCTGAGAAGCTGCATCGTATGATTCTAATTCTTTTGAATTTGCTGAGACTTGCTTTATAGCCTAGTATGTGGTCAGTCCTAAAGAAGGTTCCATGTACTGCTAGAAGAATGTAAATGCTTTATGTGTAGGATGAAAAGTTCTGTAGATATCTGTTAGATCCATTTGGGCTATAGTGTCATTTAAATCTGCTGTCTCCTTGTTGATATTCTGTCCTGTTGATCTGTCTATTTCTGATAGTGGAGTATTGATGTCCCCCAGTACTATTGTATTGAGGTCTAAGTCTCCCTTTAAGTCCCTTAACAAATCTTTTAAATAAACTGGTGCCCTGTAATTAGGTGCATATACATTGATAATCATTATATCTTCCTGTTGAATTGATCCCTTAATCATTATAGAGTGCCCCTCTTTGTCTCTCTTAACAGTTTTTGTGGTAAAGTTTATTTTGTCTGATATTAAGATGGCTACACCCACTCTTTTTTCATTTCTGTTGGCATGGTATATATTTTTCCAGCCTTTCACTTTCAGTCTGTATTCATCTTTGTTGGAAAGATGTGTTTCTTGTAAGCAGCAAATAGATGGGTTTTGTTCCTTAACCCAATCAGCCAATCTGTGTCTTTTAACTGGACAGTTCAGGCCATTAACGTTCAATGTGACTATTGATAAGTGGTAACTTTGCCCTGCCATTTGCCAAAGATATTTTCTAATATATGCTTTGAACTCCCTGTGATCTTTTGCTGTGAGGTTTCCTTCCTTTACCTTCTTTCATATTGATGACCGTGTTTCTGTGTTTCTGTGTTTCTGTGTGCAACACATCTTTAAGCATCTTTTGCAGGGCTGGACAAGTGGCGACAAATTCTTTCAATTTCTGTTTGCTATGAAAAGTCTTTATTTCACCTTCATTCACAAATGAGAGCTTTGCAGGATATAATATTCTGGGCTGGCCGTTTTTCTCTCTTAGTACCTGGGCTATGTCTCGTCATTCCCTCCTACCTGTAGGGTTTCTGATGAGAAGTCAGCTGTGAGTCTGATTGGAGATCCTCTGAGAGTAATCTGACGTTTCTGTCTTGCACATTTTAGGATCTTTTCTTTATGTTTCACTGTGGTGAGTGATTATAACGTGTCATGGTGAGCATCTCTTTTGGTCATGTTTACTAGGGGTTCCGTGAGCTTCCTGTACTAGGATTTCTCTGTCCTTCTGCAAACCCGGGAAGTTCTCTGCAAGTGTCTCACTAAAAAGGCCTTCTAGTGCTTTCTCTCTCTCCATGCCTTCAGGAACTCCTAGAACCCGAATGTTGGGTTTTTTAATAGTATCCTGTAGATTCCCAACAATATTTTTTAGATTTCTAATTTCCTCTTCTTTTCTTTGGTTTGACTGTATACTTTCCTGTGCTCTGTCTTCTAAATCAGATATTCTCTCGTCTGTTTGACTGACTCTGTTTTTAAGGCTCTCTAATGTGTTTGTCATTTGATCTATTGAGTTCTTCATTTCATTTTGATTTCTCTTCACTATCACACTTTCCTGTTCTGCTAGTTTCTGCGTTTCACTTTGATTCCTCCTTAAGATTTCATTTTCTCGAAGGAGATTTTCTATCCTGTCCAGTAATGATTTCCGTAGCTCAAGCATTTGTTTTTGAAAACTTCTAATTGTTCTTATCATAAATTTTTTGAAATTGGTATCTTGCAATTCTTCCATCTCATCATCTTCATAATCTTGGCTTGGGGTGTCTTGTTCATTTGGGGGTGCCAAAATGTCTTCCTTGTTCTTGTTTCCTCAGTTTCTGCGTTTGTTGCTTGGCATTGTGGAGATATTCTTTGGATTCTTCCCTCGCTGTGGTGTTTTTTCTTGTTATACTATGACTGTATTAAGTGGACTGTCTGCTTTTGATGGAGCCTTAGAGGCTTGAGATGGGTGTGGCCAGAGAGCTCTCTTTGGTTCCTCAGGGTTAACGGTGTGCCAGAGGTGACACTCCCAGGTTAGGCATGGTAAATCTCTCTCTCTCTTTTCTTTTCTTTCATTCTTTCTTTTTTTTTTGATTCAGAAGGGAAGTAATTCCACACAGCTGAATGGAATTGGAGGTAGTTAGCAGGCGAATGATATACCCACAGGAGCCAGAGATTGGAAGCTCTTTCCCTAGGACCACACAGGGAATCTGTTCTGCCCTCAGTGTGGGCTCAAATTGTCCTGCAGTCTCCCACTTTTTTACCAAAGTTACCGAATTGTAGCGTCTCTGGAGAGTACTCACGTGAATTCCATGAGTTCTCTCACCCACTGTCTCTTTTTTCACAGTCTCAGTTCATTAGCACCACACATTCACTAGGTCTTAATCTTCTGTTATTTCACACACACACACACACACACACACACACCCAGAGTCAGGGTTTTCTGCTTGGCTGAGGGCGGGTGCAGTCCTGAAGTCATGCTGATTAGGACGTATGTCCAAAATGGTGCCTGCTCTTTGTCTTGCTCGCCTTTGAGAGGTGAGCAGAGAGAGAGAAACTTGTGTCCATACCGGTCACATTTTTTTTTTTCCTCTCTCTTCTAGTTAGCCTGGTGAACTTTTCCCCACGGGGTTTCAAGCCTCGTTCCCTCTAGTCTCCTCTTTCCGCTTGCCCGCCAGTGTCTCAGGCTATTGAGGTTCAGCTCACCTCGCGTTCCAGCACTGGTGCGTTGATTCTGCCACTGGTGTCCTGAGCCGTGGGCTCCTATGCCCTCCACGCAGGTCCACCATGAATCACTAGTTCCGGAAGAGTTTCCTCTGCTGTTTCTTCCCCTACTCTTCCTTGAACCTGCAGTATCTTCACTTTTATTAAACTCCCTCTTCCCGGACTATCAGTGTGCTCCCTTCCTATTCCATCTTGCCCTTTTTCCTAAATATGTTTTTAAAAAAAGAGATAAGTTTATTGAAATGAGCATTAACTGTAGTGGTTAATACACCCACATCCATATCTTAGTGCCTCGTTTCAACTTCCTGTTCAACTTCTGATTCCAGCCTCTTGTTAATGTGTACCTTGGGAGGCAGCAGATGATGGTTTGAGTACTTGGGTCCCTGACACCTACATGGCAGACTTGGATGGGGTTCATAGGTTCTGATATTATGCTGGCCCAGTCTCAGCTATTGTAGACATTTGTGGAATGAATCAGTGGATGGAAAAGCTCTCTCTTTGTCTATCTGTCTCTTGTTTTGTTGCTCTGTCTTGGAAATGAAAATAAAATTTTAAAGATGAGAGGAAGCTAAGTTTATTTTAGTGCAATTTTTTTGGAATTTTATTCATGAGCTGTTTTCAAAAAGTTCATAATAAATATGCATTATGGAAAGTCTATTCATGGATTTCAGGTTTTTTGCACAAAAATAAGCTTATTTTAATTATATTTTTGCATGAACTTTTGAAAGTATATTCATAAAGTTATTTTACCATGGGTAGAACAGAAAAAAAAGTTTGTCTAATTTAGTTGAGAATTTAAGATTAAGTTGAATTTACATTTATTGCTCAATCAATGAAAGTAAGATTCTTTTATAATGTGGAGCTGTTATTTGGCACAGTAGTAAAGATGTTACCTGGGATTCTGGCATTACATAAGGGAGTGCTTGGGTTCAGCCCCTGGCTTTGCTCCCAATCCCAGTTTCCTGTTAATGGGCATCCTGGAAGGTACCAGGTAGTGGCTTTGGTAGTTAGGTAACTGCCACAAACGTGGGTGACCTAAATTGAGTTTTAGGCTTTAGCCTGGCCCAACCCTGACTGTTGTGGCATTTGAGGAGTAAGTCAGTAGATGGGCAATCTTTTATTTTTAAATTTTTAATGTTTTATTCAAGCCAGTATATGCAAAATACTGTAACTTTAATATAACTAATATGAAAAATATTAGTAAAATATTTTTATATTTTCTTATACTAAGTCTTTTTCCCAAAGAAACCTTTTATTTAAGGATATAAAGTTCATGCATTTTTTTAAAGATTTATTTTATTTATTTGAAAGACAGAGTTACAGAGAGAGGTAGAGACAAAGAGAGAGGTCTTCCATCTGCTGGTTTACTCTCCAGACAGCCACAATGGTTGGAGCTACACCGATCTGAAGCCAGGAACTAAGAGCTTCTTCAGGGTCTCTCACGTGGGTGCAAGGGCCCAAGGACTCTGGCCATCTTCCACTGCTATCCCAGGCCATAGTAGAGAGCTGATGGGAAGAGGAGCAGCGGGGACAAGATCCGGCGCCCACATGGGATACCGGTGCTTCAGGCCAGGGCTTTAACCCACTGCACCACAGCACTGGCTCCCATGCATTTCATAAGTACAAGTTTAGGAATATAGTGATTCTTTCCACCATACCCTCCCTCCCACCCACACTCCCACCCATCCTCCTCCTCCTCCCTCTCCCATCCCCAGTCCCATTCTCCACTAAGATCCATTTTTTTAAAACTTTTATTTAATGAATATAGATTTCCAAAGTACAGCTTATGGATTACAATGGCTTCCCCCCCATAACGTCCCTCCCACCCACAACCCTCCCCTTTCCCACTCCCTCTCCCCTTCCATTCACATCAAGATTCATTTTCGATTCTCTTTATATACAGAAGATTAGTTTAGCATACATTAAGTAAAGATTTCAACAGTTTGCTCCCACAAAGAAACATAAAGTGAAAAATACTGTTTGAGTACTAGTTATAGCATTAAATCTCAATGTACAGCACACTAAGGACAAAGATCCTACATGAGGAGTAAGTGCACAGTGACTCCTGTTGTTGACTTAACAAATTGACACTCTTGTTTATGGCATCAGTAATCACCCTAGGCTCTTGTCATGAGCTGCCAAGGCTATGGAAGCCCCCTGAGTTCACCGACTCTGATCATATTTAGACAAGGCCATGGTCAAAGTGGAAGTTCTCTCCTCCCTTCAGAGAAAGGTACCTCCTTCTTTGATGACCCGTTCTTTCCACTGGGATCTCACTCGCGGAGATCTTTCATTTAGTTTTTTTTTTTTTTTTTTTTTTTTTCCAGAGTGTCTTGCCTTTCCATGCCTGAAATACTCTCATGGGCTTTTCAGCCGGATCCGCATGCCTTAAGGGCTGATTCTGAGGCCAGAGTGCTATTTAGGACATCTGCCATTCTATGGGTCTGCTGTGTATCTCACTTCCCATGTTGGATCATTCTCTCCCTTTTTTATTCTATCAGCTAGTATTTGCGGACATTAAGATCCATTTTTAATTAACATTATACACAGAAGACCAACTCTATACTAAGTAAAGAGTTCAACAATTTGCATGAAGGAAAAAGAAAACTGTTCCTCAACAGTCTAGACGAGGGCTGTTCAAAGTCATTGCATCTCGGAGTTAATTTCACTTTTTTTTTTTTAAAATTTAGTTAACTTTAAAGAAGCAACCAAGAATTATACATCTATTGTGAGCACTAAGACACAACTATAACTTATGAAATGTAAGAATATCCTCCACTTAATACATCAAAAGAAAATAAGTCCTTGAGAATGAGTTTTATCACTAATTAAAGAAAGCACCTAAGAAAACAAGCAATGGAGTTGGACAATTATGAAAAAAAAAACACAAGAATTTTCTCTATTTAATACATTAAAGTGAAATAACTCTTTAGAACAAGTTTTACTGTTAACTCTCATAATACAACTCTTTGAGGACAGAGGTCCTATGTGAGAAGTTGGTGCACAGTGACTTCTGTTGTTAATTTGATAATTAATACTCTTATGTATGACTTCAGTGATCACCTGAGGCTCTTGACATGAACTGCCAAGGCCATGAAAGTCTTTTGAATTTACAAACTCCATCAGTAGTTTAGACAAAGCCATAAGCAAAATAGAAGTTCTCTCCTCCCTTCAGAGAAAAGTACATTCTTTTTTGATGGCCGCTTCTTTCCACTGGGGTCTCACTCACAGAGATTCTTCATAAAAAAGGACATTTTTTGCCACAGTGTCTTGGCTTTCCAAGCCTGAAATGCTCTGGTAGGCTTTTCAGCTAGACCAGAATGACTTAAGGGCTGATTCTGAGGTCAGTGGTCATTCTATGAGTCTGCTGTGTAGACTGCTTCCCATGTTGGAGCATTCACTCATTTTAAATTCTTTTTTTATTATTTTTTTATTTATTTTTTTGACAGGCAGAGTGGATCAAACATTTAATCCTATCTATACATCACTTTAATACTTAATCCTATCCATATGATCACTTTAAAACTTAAGATGATATTCTTACCACCCAAAGGGGATTTGGGGTCCCATGGCAAGTTTTTAAACTGTACCCTTAGAAGTAAGTCTTAGGAATGTATGTAGAACTATATAGCTTTACAGTTACAAACTTCATATACTTCATAATTACTACTTTAGGAACATGGTGATTCTTTCCACTCTGTCCTCTCTCCCACTCATAATCCCACCCCTCTTCCTCCTCTCTTATTTTTTACTCAGATCTATTTTCTCTTTCTTTCTTTCTTTCTTTCTTTCTTTCTTTCCTTTTTTTTTTTTTTTTGGACAGGTAGAATTAGACAGTGAGAGAGAGAGAGACAGAGAAAGGTTTTCCTTCCATTGGTTCACCCCCCAAATGGCCGCTACGGCTGGCGTGCTGCAGCTGGCGTGCTGCGCTGACCCGAAGCCAGAAGCCAGGTGCTTCCTCTTGGTCTCCCATGCAGGTGCAGGGCCAAAGCACTTGGGCCATCCTCCACTGCCTTCCCGGGCCACAGCAGAGAGCTGGACTGGAAGAGGAGAACCGGGACAGAATCCGGCACAGCAACTGGGACTAGAACCCAGGGTGCCAGCACCGCAGGCAGAGGATTAGCCAAGTGAGCCATGGCGCTGGCCACTCAGATCTATTTTCAACTGATTTTATACACATATAATTAACTCTGTGATAAGTAAAGAGTTCAACAAATAGTATTAAAAAAACTTCTTCACCAGTCAAGACAAGGGCTGATCAAGTCATTGTTTCTCACAGTGTCAATTACACTTCTACAGATTGCCTTTAGGTGCTTTGTTAGTTATCACAGGTCAGGGAGATCATATGGTATTTGTCCCTTTGGGACTGGCTTATTGCACTAAGTATGATTATTTCCAGATTCATCCATTTTGTTGCAAATGACCAGGTTTCATTTTTTTGTACTGCTGTGTATTATTCCATGGTGAACATATACCATAATTTCTTTTTCTAGTCTTCAGTTTATGGGCATTTGGGTTGATTCCATGTCTTAGCTATTGTGAATTGAGCTACAATAAACATGAGGGTGCAGATAACTCTTTCATATGCTGATTTCATTTCAGTGGGAAATCTTGTTTGTCTCTCTCTCTCTCTGCCTCTCAAATAAATACCAGTAATTTTTTTTGTTTCTCACTCTCTCTTTTTTAAAGATTTATTTGAAAGTTACAGTTACAGGTCCTTCTTGCAGGTCCAGTGGTCTGGTCGCAGCGCAGCAACCCTCGGACCCCTGTGAACATGGCGCTGCGAGTGGCGCGGAGCATGCGAGCTGTGGCCTGCAGCTTGCTGGCTGCCTCGGCGCCCACCGCACCCTGCTCGCCTCTGCCCTGGCAGCTGCGGGTGGGCGCCGTCTGAACGCTGCGCACTGGACCCGCTCTGCTCTTGGTGAGTAGATTCACAGAGAAACATTTATGGATAACAGAAACTGGTATTGGAACAGTGGGAATCAGCAATTTTGCACAGGAAGCTTTGGGAGATGTTGTTTATTGTAGTCTGCCTGAAGTTGGGACAAAATTGAAAAAACAAGATGAATTTGGTGCCTTGGGAAGTTTGAAAGCTGCTAGTGAACTCTGTTCTCCTGTCTCAGGAGAAGTAACTGAAATTAATGAAGCCCTTACAAAAAACCCAGGACTTGTCAGCAAATCTTGTTATGAAGATGGTTGGCTGATCAAGATGACACTGAGTAACCCTTCAGAACTAGATGAACTAATGAGTGAAGAAGCCTATGAGAAATATATAAAATCTGTTGAGGAATGAAAGTGGAACCCTTACATGAACTAGTATGGAATAACTTAATCCAGCACAGTTTTCTCTTAAATTAGTGGCAGACAGGACTTAAAATAGCAACTTTTAGCAATCTTGATGGAAGAAATACTACTTTCAACTCTGCTACTGGAAGAAAATATACCCTAACTTTGTAATGATTGCAGATAAACTCAATATGCATCTTTTTCACAGTACCTTGTGATTTTATACCAGGCTCTAGGCACTAGTATTCAGAATACATGAAGTTATCTGTGGTAAAAACTAGTTATACAAATAATGTAATTCAAGGATAACATTGTTATCTTAAGCCTTATGTAATATGGTAACTTGCTTATATTCATCCCTGGATTGGGGTCAAAATATATAATGATCTTTCCATTGGAAGTAACTGGGAATACACAACAGTTTTTTTTAGTTGTACAGTGCCAGAGAAAGAACAATACTATCTTAATTTTGCAATATACCGCATTTGCTGGTGCTGTTTTATACAGTGAAGCAGCAGCTCTACAGCAAAATAAGAAACATAAATGAATTTTCAACTTCCTCATATCATGTTTTGATGTTAATATTTGGTTAAGTGACTTGGCTAGTATCTATGAAGATGCAAATTTTAACTTATAGAAAGTTATGTTTTAAAAGAAAGTTTAAACTGTAACAATGAAAGGTTCAAAGAAATGTTTCCTTTTAGTAACAAATTAATTCTGGTAGAATCAAACACTTGTCATCTTTAATATAGACAAAAAGAAATCACTGACTTTTTCATCACGCTAGATTAGAAATGAGAAGAGGAAAAACAAGGAAATGTGAATCTCTTTTGATCAGCATAGCACATGGTATTCTTAAGAAATGAAACCATATGCAGGTTTCTACTTAAGTAATGGGAACAGAGGTGCCCATGCAACAAGGGCCTGTGAGCTGCAACACTGACTCAATCACTGCTTAGTTAGGGGCCAAATGTTATTTTCAAGTGGTTAATATGTACAGCATACTTACTGTCTCTTAATTAGTCAACCATAACAGTTTTAGGGGCTGGGTTAAATACATGTACAAATAAACAGATATTCATACACACACACACAAAAGAAAGTTACAGTTACAGAGAGAGAGGGAGATATACATACACACACATACAGAGTGAGAGAGGGAGGGAGAGAGGGAGAGAGAGAGAGAAAGATATCTTTCATCTATTGGTTTACTTTCCAGATGGTGGCAATGGCCAAAGCTGGGCCAGGTTGAATCCAGGAGCCAGGAGCTTCTCTTCCAGGTCTCCAATGAGAGTAGCAGGGGCCCAAACACCTAAGCCATTTTCTGTTGCTCTTCCCAGGCCATTAGCAGAAAACTGGACCAGAAGTGGAGCAGCCAGGACACGAGTCAGCATCCTTTTGGGATGCTGGCACCGTAGGTGGTGGCTTTACCCACTATATCACAACACTGGCCCCCAGTAATTTTCTTAAAAATTAAAACTATGCCCCATTTAAAAATAAATGACGTTATAAATGTATATTGTAGTTAGTAGAATCAGCTGGTTATATAAGTTAAAAGCAGCAGTCTACTGTTCCAACACTTCCACCAAAGATTCTGCTCCCCAAGGACAAGTACTTTCAAATCTTTTAGATCTGTTTTCTCATAGTTGCCTTTGTATATCTCAATATCACACTTTAGCTTTTCATTAAATGTTACGTTTATATTTTCTACTGCCTTGGCAACCATAAAAGATGATGGTAGTCCTCATCCTGACATAAATTTACTTCTTTTATCCTCCCACCACTCTTAGTTATAATTTCTGTTAGTTGAAATTGTTTTTTTGTATGTGTTTAAGCTATTATAACTTTATTCAGGATTGCACTTATTTTCTATTATAAATTATTTGTTTAACTTTGGGTTAAAAATTGGTTTTGGATGCTTAGTTTTAAGTACAGTTTTCACAAATGTACTTATGATTATGGAGACAGGCAAGTCCAAGATTCTGTAAGGGTGAATTGGCAGACTGGAGACTAA
The DNA here is from genome assembly GCF_964237555.1 of Oryctolagus cuniculus. Classification (NCBI taxonomy): domain Eukaryota; kingdom Metazoa; phylum Chordata; class Mammalia; order Lagomorpha; family Leporidae; genus Oryctolagus; species Oryctolagus cuniculus. The sequence continues at coordinate 96,885,793 of NC_091436.1, forward strand.
GGGGAGCCAAAGGTTTCTTTCTAGTCTCAGTCCAAAGGCTTGAGAACCAGGAGGGCTGATCGTGTAGTTGCTGTCCAATGGCTTGCAGAATCAGGACTCAAGAAGATTTAATTCAAGTCCAAAAGCAGTCAGGCAGAAATAATTCTGTTTTACTCAGGGGCAGCCAGTGTTTTGTTCTTTGAAGGTCTTTAGCTGACTGGTTGAGACCCACTCACATGAGGGAGATAATTCTTCTTTATTCTGTTCTACCTATTTCATTATTACTCTCATCCAAAAACACCCAAAATAAAATTTTAATGTTTATTTATTCATTTTGGTTTTATTTATTCATTTGGGTGGGGGGGGGAGAGAGAGAGAGAGAGAGAGAGAGAGAGAGAGAGAGAGATCTTTCATCTGTTCCCAAATAGCTGCAATAACAGTTGCTGGGCCAGACTGAAGTCAAAATACAAAATCTCCCTCTGGGTCTCCCACGTGGGTGGGAAGCACTTAAATTATGGGAGCCATCATCTACTGCCTTCCCAGGTGCATTAGCAGGAAGCTGGATCAGAAAGCAGAGGAAGGACTCCATTTCAGTTACTCTAATACAGAATGCCAGTGTCCTAAGCAGTGATTTAACACACTGTGCCACAACTCTCACCCCCAAAATAATGTTTGATCAATAGCTGAGCACTTCATATCTCAGTGAAGTTGACACATAAAATTACCATCACAGATATACCCCTGAGGAATGAAATTGAAACCGATTGTCAAAACAGTATGGACAAACTGATAAAAAGAATAATTTTTTTGCTCCAAAAAACAAACAAACAAACAAACAAACAAAGAATGCAGATCTAAGTGATGCCCCTGTACCATGGGACTGGAAAAAGGTAAAGGTTAAAGGCAGAAATGGGGGCTGGCACTTCAGTGTAATGGGTAAAGCCACCACCTGCAGTGTCCCAAACACTTGGGACATCTTCCACTGCTTTGCTCGGAAGATTAGCAGAGAGCTAGATCAAAAGTGGAGTAGCCAGGACTGAAACTGGTGCCCATATGGGATGCCAGCACTGCAGGCGGTAGCTTTACACACCACGCCACAGCACTAGCCTCGATGATTTCTTTCTTAAAGATTTCTGTATATTCTAAATTTAAAGTTACTTCTAAAATTTAATGTATTTTCTTAAATACATTGACTATGGTAATGCATGTGTATAAGCTGCAGAGTGTGTACAGTCTTCTTTACTTGACCTGTACTCTGTGTTAGATTCATTTTTTTCTGTCGTATTTTGAATTTAATATATTGATTTTGTAAGATGTAAATTTTCATAGCCTCCTATATGTTAATTTAATTAATGAGAGGTGGGCATTGTGGCATAGTGGGTGAAGCTGCCACCTGCGACTCTGGCATCCCATATGACAGTTCTTTGTGTCCCGGCTGCTCCACTTCTGATTCAGCTCTCTGCTAGTGTTCTGAGCAAAGCAGTGGAAAATGTCCCAAGTGTTTGGGCTCCTATCACCCATATGGGAGACCCATATGAATCTCCTGGTTCCTGTCTTTGGCCTGGCCCAGAGCTGGCCATTGGGATCATCTGGACAGTGAACCAGTGGATGGAAGATTTCACCTCTCTGTCTCTGTGTCTTGCCCTCTCTCTCTGTAACTCTGACTTTCAAAATAAGTAAACAAAACTTTTAAAAATTGAACTAGGAAAAAATGTTCAAGTTAGTTTATAGAATTTTATATTCAAATGCAAATTTTTCTCTGTGGGTTTACATAAATCTATTTCCTGTTATTTAAATAATAAAGATTGATAGGTTTTTTTTTTAGATTTATTTATTTATTAGAAAGTCAGAGTTGCACCCTAATGTTTATTGCAGCTCAATTCACAATAGCTAAGACCTGGAACCAACCTAAATGCCCATCAACGGTAGACTGGATAAAGAAATTATGGGATATGTACTCTTTAGAATACTATACCGCAGTAAGAAACAACGAAATCCAGTCATTTGCAACAAAATGGAGGAATCTGGAACACATCATGCTGAGTGAAAGAAGCCAGTCCCAAAGGGACAAATACCATATGTTCTCCCTGATCGGTGACAACTGACTGAACACCAAAAAGGAAACCTCCTGAAGTGAAATGGACACTATGGGAAACGGTGACTTGATCAGCATAGCCCTGACTGTTAATGAACAACTTAATACATTATCCCTCTTAGTAGTTTTTTTGTCTGTTCTACTTAATATGACTGGTTTAATTCTGTAATTAATACACAGTTATTCTTAAGTGTTGAAAATTAACTGAAATGTGATCCCTGTTAAACATAAGAGTGGGAATAAGAGAGGGAAGAGATGTATAATTTGGGACATGCTCAAGCTGACTTGCCCCAAATAGTAGAGTTAGAAACATACCAGGGGATTCCAATTCAATCCCATCAAGGTGGCATGTACCAATGCCATCTCACTATTCCAAGTGATCAATTTCAGTTCACAATTGATCATAATGAAAGGACTAAGAGTCAAAGGGAGCACATAAACAAGTCTAGTACCTGCTAACACTAACTGATAGAATAAATAAAGGGGAGAGTGATCCAACATGGGAAGTGAGATACTCAGCAGACTCATAGAATGGCAGATGTCCTAAATAGCACTCTGGCCTCAGAATCAGCCCTAAAGGCATTCGGATCTGGCTGAAAAGCCCATGAGAGTATTTCAGGCATGGAAAGCCAAGACACTCTGGCAAAAGATCTCTGTGAGTGAGATCCCAGTGGAAAGAACAAGTCTTCAAAGAAGGAGGTACCTTTCTCTGAAGGGAGGAGAGAACCTCCACTTTGACTATGACCTTGTCTAAACAAGATAAGAATCGGAGAACTCAGAGGGCTTCCATAGCCTTGGAAACTCATGACTGGAGCATAGGGAGATTACTGATGCCATAGACACGAGTGTCAATTGGTAAAGTCAACAACAGGAGTCACTGTGCACTTACTCCTCATGTAGGATCTTTGTCCTTAGTGTGCTGTGCATTGAGATTTAATGCTATAACGAGTACTCAAACAATATATTTCACTTTGTGTTTCTATGGGGGTGCAAACTGTTGAAATCTTTACTTAATGCATACTAAACTGATCCTCTGTAAAAAAAAAAAAAAAGAAATTATCAACTCCCAACTTGACTCTCACTGGGATTAAACATGACAATAGGTCTGATCTGATTTCATCATCATTTAAAAAAATCATCTATTATTTTTCACTTTATGTTTCTGTGTGGGAGCAAACTGTTGAAATCCTTACTTAATGTATACTAAGCTGATCTTCTGTATATTAAGATAATCGAAAATGAATCTTGATGTGAATGGAAGGGGAGAGGGAGTGGGAAAGGGGAGGGTTGTGGGTGGGAGGGACGGTATGGGGGGAAGCCATTGTAATCCATAAATCGTTCTTGGAAATTTATATTCATTAAATAAAAGTTAAAAAAAAAAAGAAAGTCAGAGTTACACAGAGAGAAGGAGAGGCAGAGAGAGAGAAAGTTCTTCCATCTGCTGGATCACTCCCCAGATGGCCGCAAAGGCTAGAGCTGCGCCAAACTGAAGCCAGGAGCCAGGAGCTTCTGCTGGGTCTCCCATGCAGATGCAGGGGCCCAAGGACTTGGGCCATCCTCCACTGCTGTTTTCCCAGGCCATAGTAGAGAGCTGGATCAGAAGTGGAACAGCCTGGTCTTGAACCGGTGCCCATATGGGATACTGGCACTTCAGGCCAAGGCATTAGCCCGCTGCACCACAGCGCCGGCCCCGTGCTTTTTTCATAATACATATTTCAACAAACTTTTTGAAAACCTCTTGTATGTATGGAGCAATGTTAATATTGTTTATTTTACAATGATTTGATGGAAAACAGTACTGACAATGCGTCTTAGACTGCAACATAACACTGACTGAAAGCCTGACTACCAAATTGCCTGTAATAATCATCTATGGGATTTTTTCCCTTAAAGAACCACCTTTACATTTAAAAAAAATCACTTAAAGGTTTTATTTATTTATTTATTTTGCACGCGTGAGAGAGATATTCTCCATCACTCTTTTGTTCCCTATAACAGCCCAGTACTGGCCAGGCTGAAGCTAGGAGTCAGGAACTCCATTTGGGTCTTTTTCATGAGTGGCAGGGACTCGAGTACTTGAGCCACCACCTGCTACTTCCCCGAGTGCACATTAGCAGGAAGTTGGAATGGAGAGCAGAAACTAGAACCCAGTTACTGTGTTATTGGATTCAGACACTGAATACAGAAGCTTAACCATGAAACTAAATGCTCATCCTCACTTACAGTATTTTTTGGTCAAAGAGCTTATACCTGCTTTTTACCACTTGGTGTCAGAATTGTACTACTTGAGTGTATTTGTGTATTGGCAAATCTTAGAGCATTCATTTGTGAATTTTAAGCTTTAAAGAATTTGTTATAACCTGTGTCTTACCAAAATCACTAAGGAAAGAAACCGTTTGCTTTGTTTTCTTCTGATAGTTTTAGGTTACTCTGCATTTACTACCAGATTAGGAGGGAAGTAAAGAAGTAGATTCAAAATGTATGAGAATTCCTGGAGGGCAAACAAATTTTTCTGATCTTTGCAGGAGGGAGGACTAAATTAGCCTCTCAGAGTAATCCTCTATATGGGAACTAATTGAACATGTCTCCTTCAATTGGAATCCAGGGGGATTTTCCACTCAAGGTTTATGACAGATTGGTCTTTGAGCGGAGAACCAGGGTAATCCTGAATGATTGGATCAGGTATTTCAAATGGGAAGACAGTGCTCAATGACTGTTACAAGAAGTAACTCATTAGTTTATTTAATAAAGATTTATTGATCTGTGGTAATGTGCCAGTCCCTGGTTTGGGAAGAGTCCTTGGTGTCAGCACACTTCTATTCTCAGTCCATCCTGGGCTCCTTTCTATCCCAGAGTTTCTCACATGTCCTGAGTTTGACAAACACAGGGAGAAAATGACCTGGTTTCGAGAGAGAGAATATCAGCCCAAATGTATTGCAGGGAAAAGAATTATCTTGGTGCCTGTAGAACTTAAGTTATTCTTTTTTAAAATAAAAACTGTGGTATGGGTCCAGCATTGTGGCATAGTGGGTAAGGCCATCCCATTTTGTCCAGGCTGTTCCACTTCCAATCCAGCTTTCTTCTAATGGCCTGGGAAAAAAGTGGAAGATAGCCCAAATGCTTGGGCCCCTGCCACTAACATGGGAAACCTGAATGAAGCTTCTGGTTCCTGGCTTTGACCTGGTTCAGCACTGGTTGTTGTGGCCACCTTGGGGAGTGAACCAGTGGATGAATTTCTTCTTTTGAAAATGGCTGTTTAAGTCCTATGCCCTTTTCTTAACTGGATTGTTTGTTTTGTTGTTTAGTTTCTTGAGTTCTTTATATATTCTGCATATTTATCCTTTATCAGCTAGTTGCATAGTTTGCAACTATTTTCTTCCATTCTGTCATTTGCCTCTTCACTTCGTTGATGGTTTCCTTTGCAGTGCAGAAGCTTCTTGCTTGATGTAAACCCATTTATATAATTTTGCTTTGGTTGCCTGAGCCTCTGGGGTCTTTTTCAAAAAACCTTTGCCTTTGTCAGTGTCTTGCAGAGTTTTCTCAATGTTATCCTCTAGTAATTTGATGGTATCAGGTCATAGATTTGGATTCTTGATCTATTTTGAGTTGATTTTGTACAAGATGTAAGGTAGGGTCTTATTTCATACTTCTGCATGTTGGGAGCCAATTTTACCAGAACCATTTGTTGAAGAGACTATCCTTTCTTTTAGAATTGATTTTTGCTCCCTTGTCTAAGATTAGTTGGTTGTAGATGCAAGGATTGATTTCTGGAGTTCCTATTCTGTTCCACTGGTCTGCATGTCTATTTTTGTGTCAATATCAGGCTGTTTTGATTATAATTGCATTGTGGTATGTCTTGGATTCTGGTATTGTGATACCTTCAGCTTTTTTTTTATTATTTAAGATTGCTTTAGCTATTTGAGGTCTCTTGAGTTTCCATATGAATTTTAGTATCATTTTTTTTCTCAAAGACAGTGTGGTCTGCAAGGCTCTGCTTTAGGCAATATCATCAGTAGCACAGGCTGCCACAGTCTGCTCTCACCCACTCTCCAAAGCTGGTGTTTCCTCCAGCTTCTGGTTATGGAGCTCTTGTGTCGTTTCCCTGCTTGTTACTACACTCTGTACCTTCCATGCTGTTCCATGGTGTCTCTTTCTTCTGTAGATTTTCCACTGCAAACTTCTCTCTTAACTCTCCCCTGGGAATGCACTTCATGTTTCTTCTGCTATTTTCCCCTTATCCAAAGCAGCATGCCTTTTTCTCTATTCAGCCATCTTGAAATCTGATATCCTTGTTTTTAAATGTTGTTGCCTGTTCAACGAAGCAGCTGAATTTGAAACAAGTTCAATGTCATTTCTTTCAAGGATTAACTCATCTTTCTGAGCTTGAGATGCTGAACAAGCAACACCCGGTATCATCCAAGCCTTTTGGACGTACTTTTCTCCCAAGAAATTTTGGATTCCAACAAGAGACCCATTCTCCTGAATAACCATGTTGATAGGGAAGAGAACATACACAGACCTCATTTTACAGCAGAATCCCAATGTAACACCCTTGCTGGTATTCTCTTTACAGCATGAACAGTTGCCAGTTGCTTTCCATTTTTGTACCATTTATCAATTTAGTGCCTCTTCTTTTTCTTCTCAAGGGGTCTGAGTTCTACAGTGATGCAACTGAAGTTCCTCTGCAGCGCTCCTCAGGGGCTCTTCACAACAGCTATCTGTCCTTTCAGATTGATGTTGACGTTTCAGTCCGATTGCTGAGAGTGGTCTTCATTCTCACAGTAGATGTTGCAAAGCCATAAAAATGTTTCTTATTCTTTTTCATATCTTAAATCTATTTCACTGTATTGTCAGGCAAAATTGTGAAAGATCTTGAAATGGGAAAAAAAAAAAAGAAGAAGAAGAAGAAGTTGTTACTGGTTTCTTGTCAATGGGATACCCAGCATTCTTCAGCAAACACTTCTGGGTTAACTGATATTATATGTGGTCAGTGTCTTTATGGAGCTTTTTTAAACATTGTTAAGTTGGAGAAAATGGAAAGTAGTGAAAGTAAGTTTCATCTGATAGAGAGGCAGTTGACTTACCTCCCTCTCCAAGAGACTAATTTTGTATTTATTAGCACATTCATTTCAGTATTCCTGATGGCTTATATATATATATTTGTTATTGAGATTTTTCCTTTGAACCATTTATACCATCTACTGGTTTCCTCATTAATCAATGAGCTTAATATTTGTTATATGTGGGGCCGGCAATGTGGTATAGTAGGTTAAGTATCCACCTGCAGTGCCAGCATCCCATATAGGCACTGATTCATGTCCTTACTACTCCTCTTCTGATCCAGCTCTCTCCTTGTGGTCTGGAAAAGCAGTGGAAGATGGCCCAAGTGCTCAGGCCCCTGCACTCACATGGAAGACATGGAAGAAACTACTGGCTCCTAGCTTTGGGTTGACCCAGCCCCAGTTGTTGTGGCCATTTGGGGAGTGAACTAACAGATGGAAGACCTCTCTCTCTCGGTCTCTCCCTCTCTCTGTAACTCTGCCTCTCATGTAGCGAGATCAGAAGTGGAGCAGCCAGGACTCAACCCAGCACCCATATGGAATGCTGGCACTTCAGGTTGTGGCTTTACCGGCTATGCCACAGCACTGGCCCCAGTAAATAAATCTTTAAAAAAATGTGTTATGTGTCACTTTTATATTTGTATTGTGGTCATAATTTTACCATTAAAACTTATTCCTAATAGTTGTGGTGGTCATCCACCGAGATGCCAATGACAAAGCAAGGTAGAGTGCAGGAAAAGTGTACCTTATGGGCTACTTGAACCCTGACATATATTTTCTTGAATCCCAGAATAATCCCAAACAGCAGTAGAACATGAAATTGGCTGGCTCTATTTCTCCTTTTTCTTTATGTTGATTTTGTGTTTTGTTTTCTTTTGTTTGTTTCAAACACAATGCACTTTGTAATTCATGGCAGTAATGATGGGGGATTTTGTTTTATGGTATATCATATTCATTGATACCTGAAAAGGATGATAGAGATTTTATTTTCTGTTGGGTGAGAGATGATGGGAAATCTGAGTTGCTAGTCTGGTTGATTTGTCTCCTTCGAGCTCAAATCAATTAATAATTTTATGCTCACTAGAAAGGAGAATAGCTCTTTGTTATCACTACTGGTGAATTTTTTAGCTTCTGTGTTTACCCATGACCTATGACTGAAATTGTTTAATTGAAAAGTGTACATTTTCTGTATGTCTGTGCCCATGCCTGTGTCCTTGTGTTTGTGTATCTATAATCCAGAGAGATCCTTTGATATCATTTTTTGGGTATCAGATGTTTTCTTATCTCTAGATAGTATTAATAAATTAGATCATGGCCGGTGCCACGGCTCATTAGGCTAATCCTCCGCCTGTGGTGCCGGTACCCTGGGTTCTAATCCCGGTTGGAGCGCCAGTTCTGTCCTGGTTGCTCCTCTTCCAGTCCAGCTCTCTGCTGTGGCCCAGGAAGGCAGTGGAGGATGGCCCAAGTGCCTGGGCCCTGCACCCGCATGGGAGACCAGGAGGAAGCGCCTGGCTCCTGGCTTTGGATCAGCGCAGCGTGCCGGCTGTAGCAACCATTTGGGGGGTGAACCAACAGAAGGAAGACCTTTCTCTCTGTCTCTCTCTCTCTCTCTCTCACTGTCTAACTCAGCCGGTCAGAAAAATTAGATCATATAAACTCTTAAATCTCTGTTCTAATTGGCTTATAGAGTTAAATGAGTGCTCATGTAGCCAAGTATTCCTAAAAGTTCCATAAACTAAATAGTTCTCATTTCTAATCTGCTAAACTTAAAGAAAAACCTCTTCTTCCAGAAGCTACTAACTTAGGATGATTTAGGAATCCTAGTTTACATAATTAACAAAACTTTTTGGCAAATGAAATTAATGTAATAATAAAGAGTAGATAAATTACCTTTGTTTTTCACTGTTTAAGGAATTTTTATTAAAGTTAGAATTTTATAATACAAATTATGTTTCCTTGCTCAGTTATCAATTCTGTTCCTTAAAACAGAGCTGACATTCTGAGCTATTCCACAGTAAAGAGTTACAAAATTAAAGAAAGAAATGCTTTAAATTTTTGTACTTTGCTGAAAATTCTTTTTTCCAGGGTCTATAAAACATTAATTTTATAACTATTTTTATATTTTACTTTTTTTTTGGTGGTTTTTTATTTTTGTTTTTAAATCAATAAGTAATCCAGGGCTAGCATTATGCTTGACAGACCTGGCATAAAACATTAATTTATATACTTCAGAGGCAGAGAGATACAAAGAGGGAGAGACATAGAGAGCTCCCATACTCTGGTTTAATCTCCAAATGCTTGCAATGACTGGGACTGGGCTAGGACTGAAGCAGGGAGCCAGGAATGTGATTTACCTACCATACGGGTGGGTGGCAGGAACCCAATTATGTGAGCTATCATCCCAGAATCCCACTGCATCCCAGAATCTGCATTAGAAGGAAGCTGGAGCTGGGAATTCATCCCACACAGTCTAATGTGGGATGTGGGCATCTTAACCGCTAGGCTAAATGCCTGGCCCCTGTGTTTTTTCTGAATTTATAAATTTTAATAACAAAATACAAATATATATTTAATTTTACTTGGGCTGTTTGTTTTTCCTAAACTGACAAAGACTTTCTTGTCTAATAAGGTATGCCTCTTCTATGTTTAAGATTACAAAAGAATACAATTGTGTACAACAAAATTGAATTATTACTTTGACAACATTTTGTAAAAATAATTATTAAATTTTATAGTATTCCAATTTAAACATTTTTTGAGATCTTTAGGTACCTTAAAATCTTGAACAAATATTAACTTAAGCCAAACTGTGAGTAAGCACCAGATACCTGGATAATTCTATTTTTTTTTTTTTAAAGATTGTATTTATTTATTGAGAGGTAGAGTTACAGGCAGAGAGAGGGAGAAACAGGAGAAAGATCTTCCAGGGAGGTGGTGATGTGTGTAGTTGAGCTAAGCCTCTACCTACAGTGCCTGCATCCTATGTGGGCACGATTTAGAGTCCCTGCTGCTCCTTTTCTGATCCAGCTCTCTGGGAAAGCAGTGGAAAATGGCCCGAGTACTTTTGGGCCCCTGCACCCATGTGGGAGACCTAGAAGAAGTTCCTGGCTCCTGGCTTCATATCAGCCCAGCTCCGGCCACTGTGGCCATTTGGGGAGTGAGCCAGTGGATGGAAAATCTTTATTTCTTCTTCCTTCCTCCCTCCCTCCCTCCCTTCCTTTTTTTTTTTTTTTAAAGATTTATTTATTTATTTGAAAGGCAGAGATACAGAGAGGCAGAGAGAGAGAGAGAAAGAGAGAGAGAGAAAGAGAAAGAGGGAGGTCTTCATTCCCCAAGTGGCTGCAATGGCCAGAGCTGGGCCAATCTGAAGCCAGGAGCTTGGAGCTTCTTCCAGATCTCCCATGTGCATTCAGGGGCCCAAGTATTTGGGCCATATTCCACTGCTTTCTCAGGTGCATTAACAGGGAGCCAGATTGGAAGTGAAGCAGCCAGAACTTGAACTAGCACCCATATGGGATGTTTAACCTTCTACACCACAGTGCCCGCCTCACTTCTCTTGAGTTTCTAGTTTTACCTTGAGAATAGAAAGAAGAAATTGTGTATCCCACCCTTCAGATGGCTTTTTTTCTTTTATCATGAGAAGACTAGAAAGGACTATAATTCTGGCCTTTGGTTGGGTTTTGTCCCCATCTTCTGATTGTTGGCTATTAGTCTGCTCATCCGAATTGTGCTTCAAAGACACCACTTCAACCAGTTTATCAGGTCTTCCTTTCTAGGAGCCTCCCTCCTAGATGCTACAACAGGTTTCTAACTTGAATAAATCTTGCTTTGTTCACTGCCTTGTCTGAGTGGGAATTTTTCTTCTATAGGAGAAAAGAACTGAGGTTGTAGTCTTACTGTCATTTTCCCCATAACAGTACTGCTTGGAATTTGATGGCTTCTGGTTGTTTGATCCTGGATAATACAAAGTGTGTAAGACAGTTAATTCTCCCAATTGAGAGCCTCCTTTTTTGAGAGTTCAAGGTAGCCAGTTGGAAGACCCAAGGTCAAAAACTCAGTTCTAGAGTTTTAGATGTAAAAAAAAAAAAATTGTCAGAGGTTTAAACCATTTGGTTAACATAAAACTTAAACCTGAGCATTTTATTTATTTATTTTTTAATTTATTTGAAAGATAGAGTTAGACAGTGAGAGGGAGAGACAGAGAGAAAGGTCTTCCTTCCGTTGGTTCACCCCCCAAATGGCCGCTATGGCCGGCGCTGCGCCGATCTGAAGCCAGGAGCCAGGTGCTTCCTCCTGGTCTCCCATGCGGGTGCAGGTGCCCAAGCACTTGGGCCATCCACCACTGCCTTCCTGGGCCACAGCAGAGAGCTGGACTGGAAGAGGAGCAACCAGGACTAGAACTGGCACCCATATGGGATGCTGGTGCCGCAGGTGGAGGATTAACCAAGTGAGCCATGGCGCTGGCCCCAAACCTGAGCATTTTAAACAAAATTGTAGAGCAAGTGTAAATAGTTAACTCCTTTAAGACCCAGATATTTTAAGCAAGTAAACGCAATAAAGGCAACAGAAAACACATGAAATTTCCCAGAGTTGCATAAAATTTTGCTACATAGGTCAGTTAAAAACAGATAGGCCTTGATTGGAAAGGATTAATATGTGATATCAGCATATGAATTCATCACCTTGGACAGTTAAATACATCATGGAACAGAGGTAGACTGGTTTCTGGGCATGGACACAAGCCATCGCAGCTGTTAACCTATGTCCAAAATGGCGCCTGCTCTCTCAGCTTGTTACAGGATGCCATTGCAGGGTGATTGGGAGAGAGAAGCGCACCCCCCCCCTTTTTTTTCTCCTTTAGTTTGTCAGGTTTACTATCCCTTGTAGGGCTCCAAACTGGATTCCCTGCAGACTTTTCATGCAGCTTTATTGCCAGTGGCTTGGGCTGCTGCAGTCTGGTTTCACCTCTCTCAAACCTGGTGCAGAGTCTCAGCTGCATGGCCACACCCTCCATGTAGGTCTGCTGTGTCCCTATAATTTGTGTGGAGTTTCCTCTGCCGTTTTCTCCCTAACGCTTCCCTGAGACTGCATGCTCTCCACTTTTTTTTTAAACTATCTTCTCCTAGACTAGTGCAGTAAGCTCCCTCCGTACACTGCCTTTTTCTAGGTCTTATTTTTTTTCAACTTTTATTTAATAAATATAAATTTCCAAAGTACAACTTTTGGATTATAGCAGCGTTTCCCCCCATAACCTCCCTCCCACCTGCAACCATCCCATCTCCCACTCCCTCTCCCATCCCATTCTTCATCAAGATTCATTTTCAATTATCTTTATATACAGAAGATCAACTTAATATATACTAAGTAAAGATTTCAACAGATTGCACCCACACAGACACACAAAGTATAGAGTACTGTTTGAGTAGTAGTTCTATCTAGGTCATCTTTTATATCCTGAAGCAATAATTTTTTTTTTGACAGGCAGAGTGGACAGTGAGAGAGAGAGACAGAGAGAAAGGTCTTCCTTTTGCCGTTGGTTCACCCTCCAATGGCCGCCGCGGCCGGCGCGCTGTGGCCAGCGCAACACACTGATCCAATGGCAGGAGCCAGGTACTTATCCTGGCCTCCCATGGGGTGCAGGGCCCAAGCACTGGGGCCATCCTCCACTGCACTCCCTGGCCACAGCAGAGAGCTGGCCTGGAAGAGGGACAACCGGGACAGAATCCAGCGCCCCAACCGGGACTAGAACCGGTGTGCTGGCGCCGCAAGGCGGGGGATTAGCCTAGTGAGCTGTGGCGCCGGCCCTGAAGCAATAATTTAAAGTTTTTATTATGAGAGTCTTACACATGGAGCTGGTGCTGTGGCACAGCATGTAAAGCCGCTGCCTGCATTGCCAGCATCCCATATGGACACGAGTTTGAGTCCCAGCTGCTCCACTTCCAATTCAGCTCTCTGATATGGCCTGGGAAAGCAGTAGAAGACAGCCCAAGTCCTTGGGCTCCTACACCCACATGGGAGACTGGGAAGAAGCTCCTGGCTCCTGGCTTTGGATTGGTGCAGCTCCGACCATTGCAGCCAATTGGAGAGTGAACCAGCAGATGGAAGACCCCCCCCCCCCCTCTCTGGCTCTCCTTCTCTCTCTCTGTAACTCTGGCTACTGGCTTTGGAATGGCTCAGCTCTGGCCATTGTGGCTATTTGGGGAGTGAACCAGCATATGGAAGGATCTCTCTGTCTGTCCCTTCCTTTCCTCTCTCTGTAACTCTGCCTTTCAACTAAATGAACCTTTAAAAAAATAGAATTCAGCAGTAAAACCACCAGGTACTGGACTCTCCTTTGATGGAAGTTTTTTAAAAAGATTTTTTATTTATTTGAAAGGCAGAGTTACAGATACAGAATGAAGGGTAGGGGGAGAGAGAAAGAGAGAGATCCTCCATCCACTGGACCATTCCCCAAATGGCCACAATGGCCAGGGCTGGGCCAGGCCAAAGCCAGGAACCAAGAACTTCATATGGGTTTCCCATGTGGATGGCAGGGCCCAATTCTTTATTATTATTTTTTTAAGATTTATTTATTTGAAAGGGAGAGTTACAAAGAGATAGGGAGGGGAGGGAGAGACAGATGGAGAGGGAGAGAGAGAGAGAGATTCTACTTGGGCCATCTTCTGCTGCCTTTCCAGGCACATCAGCAAGGAACTGAATGATGATGAGAAGTAGAGCAGCCGATACTCAGACTGCACTAAAATGGGATGCTAGCATTGCAGGTGGAGCCTTAATCTACTACACCAAAATGCCTGTCCCTGATAGGATAGTTTTAATTATTGCTTTAGTCTTGTTGCTTGTTATGGGTCTATTTAGATTTTCTAAATCTGCTTGGTTTAGTCTTTGTGGTTATATATATATATATATATATATCTAGGAATTTTGATTTCTTTGAGATTTTCCAGTTTGTTAGCATTTGGTTGTTCATAGTAGTTTCTTATAATCCTTTGCATTTTTGTGGTATTGGTTGTAATGTCTCCTTTTTTCTTATGTAATTTTATTTATTTTATTTTTTCTATCTTTTCTGCTTTGTTAGTCTGGCTAAAGGTTTGTCTATTTTGTTTATATTCTCAAAATACAGCTTATTTTGTTTATTTTTGTTTCAATTTCATTTATTTCTGCTCTGATTCTTATTATATCTAACCTCTTACTAATATTGTTTCTGCTTTCCTAAGTCTTTGAGATGTATCATTAGATGATTCATTTCAGATATTTCTTTTCTTAATATAAGCATTTATCACTATAAATTTCTCACATAATATTGCTTTTGCTGTATCCTACAGGTTTTGATATGTTGTATTTCATTTTCATTTGCTTTGAGAAACTTTTTAAATTTACCTTTTAATTTCTTCAGTGATCCAATGGTTCATTAAGTAGAATCTTGTTTGATTTCCATGTATTTGTAAATTTTCTATTTTTCTTCTTGTTGATTTCTAGCTTTATCCCTTTGTTGTCTAAGATGATACATAGTATGATTTCAGTTATTTTAAATTTACTCACACTTGATTTGTGGCCTACTAAATAATATATCCTAGAAAATATTTCATGTACTGGTGAGAAAACTATGTATTCTGTTGCTGTTGGGTGATATGTTCTATAAATGTCTATTAGGTCTATTTGCTCAGTAGTGTGGTTCAACTCCATTGTATCTTTGGTGATTTTCTGTCTTGATGATCAGTTCATTGATGACAGTAGGGTGTTGAAGTCACCTACTATTATTGTATTGGAATCTATCTCTCCCTTTAGGTCTAATAATATTTGTTTTATGTATTTGTGTGGTCTTTGGTTTGGGTGCATATATAATGATTATTTTATCTTCTTGTTGAATTGATCCTTTTATCAATACATAATGTGCTTCTTTGTATCTTTTTACAGTTTTTGATTTAAAGTTCATTTTATCTAATATGAGTATAGCTACTCCTGCTTGTTTTTGGTTTCTATTTGAGAATGTTTATCTTTCTCCATCCCTTCACTTTCAGTCTATGTGTATTTTTATCTATAACATGAATTTCTTATAGGCTGCATATAGCTGGGTCATTTTTTAAAAAGATTTATTTACTTATTTGAAAGTCAGAATTAGAGAGAAAGAGAGAAAATCTTCCATCTGCTAGTTCACTTCCCAAATGGCTGCAACTGTGGGGCGGAGCCAGGCAGAAGCCAGAAACTAGGAGCTGCTTCTGGGTTTCCCACATGGGTTCAGGGGCCCAAGCACTTGGGCCATCCTCTGTGTGCCTCCCAGGTCATTAGCAGGGAGCTGGATCAGAAGTGGAGCAGCCAGGACCTGAAATGGTACCCGCATCGGGTGCTGGCATCACAGGTGGCGGCTTCACCTACTACACAACATTGGCCCAAGTTGGGTCATTAAAAAAAAATCCATTCAGACAACTTATATATTTTGACTGGGAATTTAATCCACTTACCTTCAAGGTTAATATTGATAGATAAGAACTACCATTATTTTGTTGATTGGCTACTGATTATATCTTTTGTGTTAATGAGTTTGGTACTGTCATGTGTTTTCATAATGCTTACTTCTAATGTAGAACTCTGTTAAGGATTTCTTGTAAAGCTGGTCAAGTGATGATGAATTCTCTGCTTTTCTTGGTCTGCTGTACTCAGCAGTGATGTGGACTTTAAAGGCTCTCCAGTTTTCAGGATGTCTATATGCAATCCTAGCTGCCATGGTGATTCTGCAGAGAAAATGCACCATTCTGTTAATTCAAACATTTCCTTTTCTTTTTTTTTATAATTTCTTTTTTCCCTGAGATTGTTTGTACTCTCATTATTATAGGAGTATTTTGTTTTACTTCAATGAGTTATAAAATCTGCTTTGCGATCCTTGTCTGTTAATTTCATCATCTAGACAATTTTGGGATGGATCTTGGTTCCTGATTTTTTTGTTGAATATGGGTCACACTTTCATATTTCTTAAAATGTTGAGCAATTTTGGATTGTATCCTGGACTTTGAAGATTGTTATGTAGTTAAGACTCTACATTCTATTAAATTTCTCAAAACAGCATTCATTTTTTTTAAAGTGGGAAATTAACTTTGCAAAGCTAAAACTGTAATGTTCTTTTTTGTGGAAAGCAACTCAAATTTCAATCCATTCCTTTTGTTGTTAGCTGAGGTACCTAGAGTCTGCCTCATTTGTGAGTAGGTCAGGGGCTTGGGTGAAGTTTATAAGCAGAATTCAGGACTTCCCATTTCTGGATCTCTTCCTTCCAGACTTTCCAGGATCTAGCATTGCTCTGAATCCCATCCTCTTGTTCCTAGAGCCAGAAAGACAGTTTTCTATTAGCATTTTAACTATATCAAGTAGTGCTACTTCAGCCTGCCCTCAGGCTCAAATCTGTAACAATAGAAAACTTTCCTAATTCCTCCAGATTTTAACTCTTCTAGAATTTGTTTGCTTTTGTTCACTCACCAGTAACTTCGGGTCATTGATTTTGATCATTTTTTTTTTCTGTTCAGAGGCTGTAAGTGAAACTTGTAAGTATTTATTTGTGAAATTGTTGAGTCTGATAGGTCTTACTTGACCATCTGAGAAAAATTCCACATCATATCTTATTGGGATTGGACCTATTTTACCAAATTGGAACCTTATCATTTTATTCACTTTGCTTGTGCTGTCTCACTTTCCCCACTTCCTCACACATGTTTCCTAAACTACATGCATCTGAGACTTTATCTCATGGCCCAACTTGGGGCTAACTAAATTAGGACTCATTTATGAAGTTATTTGGTCATTCAAATACATTATATATATATATATATTATTTTAAAAAATGAATAATTTATTTGAAGGACAGAATGAGAGGGAGAGAGAGAGAATCTTCCATCTTTGGTCTCTCACATGGTTGACAGGAGCCAAAATATTTGAGCAGTGCACCATTGCCTTCCCAGGCACTTTGGCAAAGAGCTGGATTGAAAGCAGAGTAGCTCAGTCTCAAACAGGCACTCTGATATTGAATATGGATGTCACAATCAGAGGCTTAACTTGCTGCATCCTAGTGCTGGACCCCAAACATATTATTTAATTTAACTTTCCCAACAGCTGTTAGAAGTGTACTGTGAGAACTTAGATTTATTTATTTATTTGTTAGGCAGAGTTACAGACAGTGTGAGAGAGAGACAGAGACAAAGGTCTTCTTTCTGTTGGTTCATTTCCCAAGTGGTCGCAGTGGCCAGAGCTGCGCCAATCTGAAGCTAGGAGGCAGGTACTTCCTCCCGGTCTCCCTTTTGGGTGCAGGGCCCTAACACTTGGGCCATCTTCCACTGCTTTCCCAGGCCACAGCAGAGAGCTGGACTGGAAGAGGAACAACCAGGACTAGAACTGGCACCCATATGGAATGCCGGCACCGCAGGCAGAAGATTAACCTAGTACGCCACGGTGCAGGCCCCAGGATTTATTTATTTGAGAGGTAGAGTTACAGGCAGAGAGAGAGGTCTTCCATCTGATGGTTCACTCCCCAAATGGCCGCAATGGCTAGGGTTGAGCCAATCTGAAGCCAGGAGCCAGGAGTTTCTTCCAGGCCTTCTACGTGGGTACAGAAGCCCAAACACTTGGGCCATCTTCTACTGCTTTCCCAGGCCATAGCAGAGAGCTGGATCAGAAGAGAAGCAGATGGGACTTGTACTGGTGCCCATATGGGATGCCAACACTGTAAGCAGAGGGTTAGCCTACTGTGCCACAGTGCTGGCTGCCCTTTCTTTTAACAAGTTTCATTGTGATTATATCTTGCCTATGATAATATATTCAATAAATTGGAGAATCTGATTTTAAAACCAGGTGTATCTATTTCTGAAATCTTACAACACTGTGTGTTTTGTGTCTGTTAAATGAGATACTGTGGCTATAGAACATAAGTGCCTGTAATATATGGGAGTATTTTATCAGTCAGCTTTCACTGGATTACAATCTCAAATTCTCAGTGGTTTACAATAATAAATACTTATTTTGTACTCACAAGTTCCTGTTCTTTACTTCTGATTGGATGTTTTGGCTCTGCTCAGACTTCAGGCTAAGTCTGCTCTGTATATTTCCTTATTTGGTGATCTAAACTGAATGAGGGCCTGTGTGCAATGTTTTTTTCTTATGGCAGAGGCACAGGAACTAGGGGACTTTGGGAATTTTTGTAATCTTCCTAGAAACTTCCGTTTGGAAGTAACAAATAGCAAATAACCAATTGTCCAAAGCAAGTCACATGTCTGAACATGAAATCGGTTGGATAAATATATTTGATTCACAAGAAGGAGGAAGTGAATAATTACAAACAATATCCTACAGATATGATCATTTTTCTTGCACAGTGCTACAGTCACTGTTTTCCAACCCTCAGAGAGGGAGATGGATCATAAAAGACATGACTACTTGAAATGGCAAGAGTGCCATGGAGTATTTTACTAGGTGCCAAAAGACGACTTTAGAGAGCTGTTATAGATTTTCAGAGAATTAGCATGAACCACAAGGACTGGGAATGGTCTTATGAGTGAGAAGGGGCTGGAGCTGGGTCTTGGGAGATGCCTAAAATTTGGATACAAGTCATTCTAAGAAGCTACACAGGACAAGTGAAGGTACCGACTTGGCCTAGTCTGGCCCTGGTGTGGAGGTGCTCTTGGGGGAAAGATCATGGGAGGCAGATTGGAGAGCCTGAATGTCGGGCAGGAGACAATAAGGAGATTAGAGAGAACACAATTCATAACTGAGAAGTTATGTTTTGGTAAGATAGTCCAGGCAATGCTGTGGGAGGGCAGACGGCAGGGAGCTTTCCTCTACCACTATATGTAGCAGTCATTCTTCCTTCTAAGCTGTACACTGGCTCTGTGAAACACGTAAATGACAAGAATGTAGTGAGCATTTCAAATATTTCCTCAATGCAGACTTGACTCCCACTAGTAAGAAAATGAAAATTGTTTTGCTTGTTTTTCTCTGAATGTCCTTTCTGAGCAAATAAAGAATATGCTTTGGTAGGAGACAACACTTCCCACACAAAAACATAATTAAATCAACATGTCAGGTTGTATGTGCAATGAAACATTAAAAACTGAAGGAAAATATTTGTGTACTATCATTTTTATTTTGCTTTTGAACTAAGGAAAGACAATTTGCAAAGTTTTCTGTTGTGCACTTAAAAACAGAGAAACAACAGCTGAAACTTTCCATCTTCAAATTCCTTAGCAAAATACAATGCCCAGAAGCTTTTGGAAGGCAGTGACGGTGGCCGTGGTAAGAGTTTCCATCCATTATTCTATTCCATTGTTTCTATTTTTCTTATTTGTTGCTGTAACTGTTTTTGGTTCATTAGTTCTTTGGATAAACATTTGTTGTGCTGTTGGTGCTCTATTTTGGATTCAAAAATTATCAACAGGTATTTGAATGAGATTGTATGATTTTCAAAATTAGATTTATTACTTATTAGATTATGATTTAGATTTATGACATAGTAGAGAAAAACTAATAATACATGTCTTTATCAATCCTTAAATCAGCCACCTGAAAGTTAAGAGTTCCTTTTGTATGTATTGGGCCAACATTATTTATGCCATGAAAGCTACATTGGTTCATAATTCATATGATATTGAAAGTAGGTGTCACAGGATGAGAAGCACTTTTAAAAATACATGGGTTAATATCTGGCATGTTTGAGAGTAGAATTGAAGGGGAGAGAATGGAACATTTATTTAGATTTTCTTCAATCCCAGGCACTGTGTCAAGAGCTTTACTCACTTGTAATAACCATATAAATCAGTAGTCATTATTATTTCTGCTTCACAAATGAGAAAGATCAGGCTTTCAAGTGAAGGATGCAGCTGAAGACCTCATATAGAGTAGAAGGCAGAGATGGTGTTCAGTGTAGGTGGATTTGACTATAAATTCCAATCTTCTTCCACTATGTAATGTTGTTTCCACAGTGCTCCATTCTTTATCTCCTAATCAGTATTTAAGGGACCTGGAATCCAGATAGAATCTAGGATTTCTACTTTAGACAATGAAGGATCAGTGATTCATGGTTTTTAGAGGTTCAAATTTTAAAAAATGTAATTAGTACCATAATCTAAGGAATTAAATTTATAATTTGGCACTTAAAATATTTATTCATTGTAAAAACAATTTCATTATAATAATGAATAGTTTTTTTTTAAATGTTTATTTATTTATTTGAAAAGCAAGGGTACACAGAGAGAGGGAGAGACAACAAGAGATCTTCCATCAGAGGTTTACTCTCCAGATGGTTGCAATGGCTAGGGTTGATTCAGGCTGAAGACAGGAGCCAAGAGCTTAATCCATGGCTCCCACATGGGTGAAAGGGACCCAAGTACTTGGACTATCTTCTGCTGCTTTTCCCAGGCCATAAACAGAGAGTTGTACAGGAAGTGGAGCAGTCAGAACTCAAATTGGAGCCCATATGGGTTGCTGGCATAACTTAACCCACTAAGCCACAATGCTAACCCCAATGATGAAAAATTTTTTTTTTTTTTGACAGGCAGAGTTAGATAGTGAGAGAGAGAGAGAGAGAGAGAGAGAGAGGTCTTCCTTCCATTGGTTCACCCCCCAAATGGCCGCTACAGCCGGTGCTTCACCGATCCGAAGCCAGGAGCCAGGTGCTTCTTCCTGGTCTCCCATGTGTGTGCAGAGCCCAAGCACTTGGGCCATCCTCACTGCCTTCCCGGGCCACAGCAGAGAGCTGGACTGGAAGAGGAGCAACCAGGACAGAATCCAGTGCCCCAACCAGGACTAGAACCCAGGGTGCCAGTGCCGCAGGCGGAGGATTAGCCAAGTGAGCCGCGGCGCCAGCCTGAATGATGAAAATTTAAGAAACCTCCAAACATGACCATAAACCAGCATCATGTATTTTTACATGTTCTCTTTTAGTATTTGTCCATATGCATACACAATTTGCTAAGAATTATGTGCTTTAATTAAATGTTGTGATAACTATATGCTATTTCATAAGTGGAGAGGTCCTAATACCAAGCTATTCCTATCATATTTTAAATTTAGGCTGTTTTTTTAATCTTAAAGATTTATTTTATTTCTTAGAAAGGCAAAGGTGCAGAGAGAAAGAGGGAAAGATACACAGAGATCTTCCATCTGTTGGTTCACTCCCCAAGTGGCCACAATGGCTAGGGGTGGGTCATGCAGAAGCCAGGAGCCAAGATCTTCATCCCATGTGGGTGCAAGGGACAAAGCACTTGGGCCATCTTCCATTCCTTTTCCAGGCACACTAGCAGAGAGCTGAATCAGAAGTGGAGCAGCCAGGACTCCAACCTGCATGCATATGGGATGTCGGCATTGTAGGAGGCTGCTTAACCCATTACATCACAATGCCAGCCCATTTTTTTATTTATTTTTTATTTTTTAGTACAATGTAATAAACATTCTAACTCATACAATATTTTCCTTACTTTTATGATTTTTTTTTGAAAGGCAAGAGAGTCAGAGAGATTTATCTTATCTGCTGGTTCACTTCCCAAACACTTGCAATAGCCAGGACTGATTTAGAACAAAGAAAGGACCCAGGAACTTGATACTGGTCTCACATGTGGATGGGGAGACTTAAGTATTTGAAACATGCTATTTTTGAGAGTGCACATTAGCAGGAAGCTGGAATCGCAAGTGGATGTAGGACTCCAACCCAGGCACTCTGATAGGGGATGTGGGTAACCCAGATGGCATTTTAACTGCAGCACTAAATACTTGCCCAGTGTGTAACTGCTTCATGGTAAATATTAGAACATACTGTATCAAAGAGCTTAAAATTAAAAATTAATATATAATGTTCTACTTAAGCCATTTTAAGCCTAATGGAATTTAAAATCACATTGAAAGTGTTATAATACTGAAATGCTATTGTATCAAGGATTTTTTTCCCCAAGATTATCCTTAGGCTTGATGGTTTGCTAGAAGGACTCACAGAACTCAGAAAAACTGTTATACTCATAATTATTGTTTATTACAATAAGAGGATAAGATTTAAATCAGCAGTTGGGGGAGTGGACCATTAACTTTGTGGTTAAGACTCTCACATGCCACACTGAGGGCCTGGGTTCAATTCCCAGCTTTGCCCTAGCTTCTTGTGAATGAAAACCCTGGGAGGCAATGGTGATGACTCAAGTGATTAGGTCCCTGCTGCTAATGTGAGATACCTGGATTGAATCTTGGTTCCCGACATTGGCCCTGGCCCAGTACTGGCCACTGCAGACATTTGGGGAATGAATTAGTAGATGAGAGCTCTCTGTTTTTCACTTTCTGGCTTTTTCCCCCTCTCAGATAAAAAAAAGATACATATGATATCTGTATTATGTATGTATAATGTATTATATATGTATTATATCTGTATTATATATGTATAATTTATAAGTTATACAAGTAATATGCATTATCCATAAACAAATTATATGTAATACATTTATGTACATATATCAATATTTGTACTTTTTTTTGCTGAGCCATTTGAAAATAAGTTGAAGGCATCATGACACTTTCATATCACCTAACCTACAGCTATATTAAAGTTCACCCACCTGTATACAAAATAACTTTTATAGCTGTTTTTATATTTAGAATATGATCAAGTTTAATTCATTGTAGTTTGTTATGTCTCTTTAATCTAGACTATATCCTCTATTTTGTTTAGCTTTTCCTTTTTGAAGAGCACAGACTAGATGTCATTTAGAATTTCTCATGTTTTGGATTTGCCTTATAATTTCCCTTTGATGAGATTTCAGTTAAACATTTCTGGCAAGGCTGAGTCATAGATGATTTGTTTACTGCATCACATCAGGCTACTCAGCTTGTCTTAATGATGATGCAAAGCATGATCACTTAGTTAATGGCAGACTGCAGATGGCTCCATTGTGAAGGTACATTTTCCTTTTCAAAATATGTAAGCATTGAGATGAACATTGGAGTACAACAGGTTAAGTTGTGGCTTGGGACACCCTCATCCCATATTGGAGTACCTGGGATTGAATCCTGCCTCTACGTCCCATCCTTCTTCCTTCTAATGTGCACCCTGGAAGATAACTTGATGTCTCAAGTACTTATGTCATTCCCACCCACATCAGGCACCTGTGTTGGGTTCCTGGCTATTGGCTTCTGCCTGGCCCAGCTCCAGATATTCAGGGCATTTGGGGAGTAGACCAGCAGATGGAAGATCTCACTCTTTCTTTATATCCATTGCTCTGCCTTTGAAATGTTTCTTTTTTCTTTCTTTCTTTTTTTTTTTTTTTTATTTGACAGATAGAGTTAGCAGTGAGAGAGAGAGAGACAGAGAAAAAGGTCTTCCTTCTGTTGGTCCACCCCCCAAATGGCCGCCATGGCCAGAGATATGCCGTTCCAAAGTCAGGAGCCAGGTGCCTCCTCCTGGTCTCCCATGCGGGTGCAGGGCCCAAGCACTCTGGCCATCCTCCACTGCCCTCCTGGGCCACAGCAGAGAGCTGGACTGGAAGAGGAGCAACCAGGACCAGAACCCGGTGCCCATATGGGATGCCGGTGCTGCAGGCAGAGGATTAACCAAATCAGCCATGGCGCCAGCCCCTCTGCCTTTGAAATAAAAACGAATAAATATAATTTATAAAAAAAAGAAAGTATGGATAAAAAAAATCAATATTTCAAAAGGTTTTTCTTCCACTCAAAGCAAGGACAACTTTCTTTCTTTCTCTTTTTAAGACTTATTTATTTATTTGAATGGCAGAGTTACAGAGAGGCAGATGCAGAGAGAGAGAGAAAGAGAGAGAGAGAGAGGGAGAGGTTTTCCATGCACTGGTTCACTCTCCAAATGGCCCCAAAGGTGGGAGCTGGGCCAATCCAAAGCCAGGAACCAGGAGCTACCTCTAGGTCTCCCACTTGGGTGCAGCACCCAAGCACTTGTGCCATCTTCTACGGCTTTTCCAGGCCAAAGGAGAGAGCTGGATTGGAAGTGGAGCAGTTGGGACTTGAACTAGAACCATATGGCATGCTGGCACTACAGACAGGGGTTTTATTCTGCTCCTCCACAGCGCTAGCCCCAAGGATAATTTTCTTAACTTGCCCAAAGACCACATTAAACATGTGATATCTGATTTTTCTAATTTCGAAATTCATACTTTCTCCAAGAGGTAAGAGTGTTTCATTATACTAAATTAGGATGTTAAAACATGATGTGTTATTAAAAATAATAGTAGTATGTAATTTCAAATTTTTATATTGTTAGTATTTGACCATAATAGAACAGGGCCATTTATATATTTAAAAATATAGATAGAAATTATGTATTTTTTGAGGTTTAGTGTTCTACAATCATTGAGCAGGTGATATACAGACAAATAATATCTCATTTTAGTTTGGCATTTGAAAAGCCAGGCTGATTCCACAGTGTCCTAATAATGGCTGAATTAGAGAATTATACTAAATGGAGGAAGAGAGCCACCAGGGGGCACTCAACTACTGTTAATCCATGCTAAGAAAAAGTATGCGGGGCCGGCGCTGTGGCGTACTGGGTAAAGCCGCTGCCTGCAGTGCCAGCATCCCATTTGGGCGCTGGCTCTAGTCAACTGCTCCACTTCCAATCCAGCTCTCTGCTATGGCCTGGGAAAGCAGTGGAGGATGGTCCAAGTCCTTGGGCCCCTGCACCCACAAGGAAGACCTGGAAGAAGCTCCTGGCTCCTGACTTCGGATCAGTGCAGCTCCAGCTGTTGCGGCCAATTGGGAAATAAACCAGCGGATGGAAGACTCTCTCTCTCTCTCTCTCTCTCTGCCTCTCCTCTCTCTGTGTAAATCTGACTTTCAAATAAATAAATACATCTTTTTAAAAAAAGTATGTATTCAGTTATAGTGTGGTGGTGGAAAACAATTCTGTTGAAAGACAGAGAGAAGTACTTACTTTTTCCCCTCATATGCAGGTGAACTCTATGCAGATTAACTCACAAACCCCATTATCAACTTCCATCTAAACCAAGATAAACTTTTATCATGTGCCATGAATACAGTTTGTTTCTCTTGCATACTGCAAAAATACTGCATAAAAATCTGATGTCAGAAAAATGGCCAGATCTTTTCTTTGCAATGAGGCCCACAGGCAGAGTCATTGATCTGTTGGGATGCATCTCTCTTAGAGATTTCTCTGGAGGAGACTTCTCTTCACCCCAGAGCATGTCTGATTTGCAAATCCTTTCCAAAAGTAGAGAAAATGAGGAATGTGAGAATATGCTATTTTTCTAAAAAAGTCATATTTTTAATTTCCAAAGATAATATTTTTATAATTATTTTAAGATGATATTTTTATATATTGAAAAAAGTTTGCAGTTTCCTTATGTAATTAAAATATTTATGAGTGGGCGTGTAGCCTCGTAGTTGGGAAACCAAGTCCCACATTGGAGTCCCTGGGTTTACTTCTTAGCTCTGGCTCCTGACTACAGCTCCCCACCACAGCAGACCTTGGGAGGCAGCTGTGATGTCTCAAGTAATGGGTTCTTGCCACCAGCACCGGACACCTCAACTGATTTCCCAACCCCTGGCATCTGCCCCAGTCCAGGGGTCACTGGAGGGCATTTTGGAAGTATCCCAGAGGGTGGGAGCTCTTTCTCTTTATTAAACTGTCCCTTAAATATAAATATATAATTCTAAAACACTACATATTTAAAAAACCTAAAACCCACAAACATAATTTTAAAGCCATAATGAATTAATACTCTCATAAAAAATTAACATGGTAATTTGAAATAATGAAATCAAAATTATATCATCCTTATTTTTATTATTATTATGGAAAATTCTAAGCGTATACTAAAGAAGGGAATGATATAATAAATCCTTGGGTACTCATCATTCAACTTCAGTAATTATCAACATTCTATATTATTCAGTTATACTTCCCAAACTGTTTTTCCTAACTAGTTGATGCAGTTTTAAAGCAAATTCAAGAGATCATATATTGGGGCCAGTGCTGTTGCATAGTAGGTTAAGCCTAAATG